>NW_008617215.1:947-18545 GCF_000691845.1 Merops nubicus | reverse complement strand
TTTCCCTTCTGTTTTTCCCTTTCCCCTCTCCTTCTCCCTTCCCCTCTCTCTTTTCCCTTTTTTTCCCCCTCTTTCCCCTACAATTTTTCCCTTTCCCTTCTCCTTTTTTCCCTTTTTCCCTGTTTTTTTTCCCCTTCACCTCTGATGCACCCAGGCTCGGCGCCCGCCCCCCGCCTCCCCGGGCCCGCGGCGGTCCCCGGGGGACCTCAGGCAGTCCCCGGGGGATCTCAGGCAGTCCTCGAGGGGCAGGAGCGGGAGCTGCTCATTTCCGCGGGCTCTCGGCAACCGCCCCCTCCTCCAAAATCGCCCTCACCTGCTCGGGAACACCGAGCTAGCCGAGGAGACCGGCGGAGCCCTGTCCTTAGGTCTTCACCCCGCAGAGCGCAGTCCCGTGTCCCACACCCTCAAGCTCCGTGTCGCGCAGCCACGGAGGCTGCGGGGAGGGGACCTCTCTGTAGGATGTTTTGTCCTGTTTTTGTAACGGTACCTGTCAGGTAGGGCTTGGAGAAACAGACAAACAGCACAGATCCTTCACTCTCTTCTAATTCAGTCTGACATTCCCCCCTTGGGCATTTTGTTAGGACATGCTTAATGGAAGATAAAATTAAAAATAGGCATGGGAAAGCCCAAAAGTGATTAAATGAATAACTTGAATTTGCTGTAATCCCATTATTTGAAAGCTATGAGAGCACTACACATGCTAGAGGACACGGTGCTCTTCCCTTTCGAGCAGGCATGTGTGTGTGAAGGAGCAGGGCTGAGTCCCAGCTTCTTCTCCAATATTCATGAGACCCCTCCTGTTGTGTAGATCAGGGGATCCCATGTCCCTCAGGGTGCACAGACCCAGTACAGGAGCTCTGCTGTCCCAGTTAACTGAAGAGGGAGTGGCCTGGAAACAGAGATGGGAGATATCCATGAGGTCCCCAAACCTCCCCTCTGCCAGGAAGAGGGACCAACCCCTGCTTTGCGAGTGGGTTAGGGCTGAAGCTGGGGCACAGAGGGGTTCATCACCACCAAGTGGGTCGGGACCACCTGCTCTGAAGGGTGCAGAGCAGGTGGATGCTTCATGGTACAAGCATGGTGACAGTGCCATGACAGTGACAGCACCAATGAGATGGTGCTAAGGATGTGAAACTGGCCCTGGATATCAAGTATGCTCAGGAGTCCTGCTGCTTTACACAGGTCACAGACACCTCTTGAGGGGGGAAAAGTTCCAAATATTAGCATTCTCAGGTAATGCACTGTGGCCAACCCCTCAAAAACCTGCCACCCAAACCCAAAAGAATTTTCTGGCTTTTTGATGTTGTCTAAAAACTCCTGAGTGTTGTCCTAATCCAGTGACTTCATGTCATAGTGACAAGAAACCTATTTTTGCACCCAGAGAACAATTTCAGGATTTTACTGCATCTGCAGACTTCGTTTAAGCAAGTCTGAAGATCAAAAGATAAGCTATTTTTGTATGGTCTTCTCTGGAACTCCGCACAGCAGTGTCTGAGGTCCTGGAGGCTGATTTTGTCATCAGCGTGTGCCTGAGCAGTGCAGGAGTTGTTATCTTCACTGTGCAGAAGGGAGACTGCAGAGTGGAGAGACAGAGTGTCTACATCAGGCTAAAAACCATCCCCCCATCTTTGAGTATGTCCAGTGCAGATGCCCACAAGGGCACGTTTCCTGTGTTGCTGTTCTATGCCAACGCCAGCACCAGTGTAAGGACCACTGCTGCAGGACCAGACAGTCCCTCTGTGATGGATTTTGTTTCCCCCAGTGGAGAGGAGTTGGGGTCCACAACCAGTCCACAGACAGTGCTGGAGGCAGCACCTGGTAAACTGGTTTTATGTACTAAAATTATTTTAAGAATGAACATTTGCCTCGTCTCTAAAGCTGAATGCTCACAAAACTCGCTCTGCAGCTCATGTGTGGATTCACAGAATCATAGAACATTAAGGGTTGGAAGGGACCTCAAAAGATCATCTAGTCCAACGCCCACTGGATTCCTGTTTAGCAAGTGAAAAACCAGAATATGACAATTTAACAAAGGAAAGTGCAAAGCAACACACGTGGGTCCTCGCTTCCCTTCAAAGGCAGTGAAAGAAGCACCTGCAGATAGAGCTGTGACCTGGGCAGGGATGTCCTGGCACAGCAAGGGCTGCTGACTGGTGCCCCGCAGAGCCTCAGGGGAGTGCATCCATCTTCAGCCACATTTTCCTTGCAGGGAGGAACAGTGACTTTTAGTTTTTTAAGAGGTCTTTACACTTGATCTGTATCTGCTGATGGAAGAGTTGCAGTTAGGTTACAGGACATAATCTCAGCATAATTTATTACCAAAGGCTTTTTCCTGAACTCCTTTGACCCTGCAACCTCGTCGATGTTAATCCAGTGCAAGGTCATGGCTGAGGAGGGAACGTGGCCCTTTCACTTTCATTCTTCATAGCTATAATTAATTATCTGCATTATCTTCATCAGTGAGAGCAGTTAAAGGAGGAACAAAAGGGACATCAATCTCTCTAAAGCAGGACTGATTTAGATGCTCTTCTGTCAGCATTTGGATCTTACCCGTTAAACAAACCTATAGCAAAGGCAAATCCTGTGGCTGAGTCTTCTAACAAAGATATATGCCAAAGTGTCTGTAAATAATTCTATCTGAATATAAAATTTAGCATTCCATTTCCAGACACTTCTCTGTTTCTTCATTTACTAATTCATTAACTACAGGAAGGGATTCCTGAATGGTGACTTCTTTTTATAGTAGCCAAAAAATGTGTGAGATATTTCCCATGAAAACAAATGGAAACAGTTCAGATTAACAGACCTTATTATAATATATAGCAGACTTTGTTTACAGAACATAAAAAAATCAAATTTGTCTTAGGATGAGAAATAGCACAAGGGAAAAAAAGAAACACTTTCTTCCAACAGGTTCTACAAAATAACAGTTTAACCTCTGTCACTGTTACACAGATTTTGTAGAACCTGTTGGAAGAAAGTGCTTTTTTTATTTCCCTTGTGCAAAATTTCCATCTTACCTGAAATAAAGCTTTTCAGTCTTCTATTTTTTTCTTTCTTTTTTCTTTTCTTTTAAATTTTTTTTAATTCCATGACCAACTCTTCCCAAACCACAAGTTTCTCACAAAAACTGGGTCAAACTTTACAACTTAATATCTGGAAACATCTGTGAAAATCCTCAGAAAACCATCATCTCTTACTATTACTCATTTCTCTACTTGCTTTGTTGGTATGTTTATTTATTTCTTACTTATAAACCTGAGTCCTCCCAACATGCCTGGAGCTCTGGCCTCAGCCCCTTCCTACCCAGGAGGCACTATGCAATCAACAGGAGCTGACTATGCCCAACACCCACAAAAATTAATCTGAAACTCAATGATAAGGCATATTTCCAACTCCATCTTAACATACAGTTGACCAGCATGCTGTGAGCGTGCAGCCTTAGATGCTGCTGTCCCCAAAGGGAAGACCACACGCTGAAGACCACAGGGTCTCATTTATGCACAGAGCCTCTGCTACCTCTCTTACAGGAGCCATGGAGAGCAGAGCAGAGCATGGGGAGGGAAGGAGGTGTGGAAAGCTGTACTTTGTGCTGCATTGACACAGGAAACTGACAGAGACATTGAATGGTATTTTTCCAGAAGGCCTTTTCCCCAACCAAGCCTTGAGAACACAACCCCCAAGTACGTTAGTGGGCTATTAAACTGTTCAGCTGGATCCACACAGCCTGTTTTACATGGTGTGTGTGGAACAGAAGTGATGGATCAGCTGTCATTCTTCATATTTTATAGGGAAGTGTATAAATCCTCAGGAGGGTGAGTCTGAAAAGTCTTACTCAAGGGCATCACCTCCTGTGTTCTGTTGCTCAAAGGCAGGTTTGAATAGAGCAACTGCTGGCTCATACAGGATATCATCATTTGCTTCTGTTGCTGTCTTAATACATTCTTTCTGCTAGGGCCAAGGCAAGACTTTTTGGCACAGTCCTCCCAACACTCGTTTTACCTAACTTGCTTGCCTCAGGGAAGAGGTGATTGCCTCAGCCCAATCCCAGCATTAAAAATTAGGTTCTTAGCTGTAGCTACGTATTTACCCACTCTACCAGCATCCCTGGAGAGCAATCCCTTTTCTCTAACCTTGCTGTGGCCCTGATATACCCTATCACTGGAATGAATGAATGGGTTTTAAGAGTGCATTTAATTTAAGGGTACTGTCATGAGGTTAGACCCAAGTATGGCCTTTTAAAATGGTTCTCTCCAGGGGCAACGTTTTTCAAACTCTGAAGTAGTCAGGTGGTGGTGAGAAATGCATTAATTGAAAGGGAATTGGCAATGTTTAAAAAAAAAAATAGGTGTTACACTCCAGTTCTTTACCAGGAGTTATGCAATGACACCTACTAATTGAGGTCCTTGTCAGGAAAGCTCTGAAGTATGCACCTCATAGCAGGCCCACATCTAAATGCTTTTCTGACTAGAATACTTTCTTGAATGTATGCCAAATCCCTAATCCAAAGGGATGCCCAAGTCCATCGTGGTGAGTCTTCTGATTCACCTTTAACCTTAAAGTTCCAGGATTTGGGATCATTCTCTTTCATTAAATAGAAGATGTTTTCATCAGTGAGAGCCTGGCTAATTAAGTTGCTTTTCTGCTGAAATTGTGGTGTTAAATTTTTCAAGGTCTGTGAAGTGTGAAAGCTCTTTGCGAGGCTTGTGGCTGCTCTCCTGATGCCAGGGGGATTTCTGGACTGGATTGTCATTACACAAGTTGGGAGAGAAGTAAACCCCTCAAGATTAATTTAGTCTTTGTCATCGACAGCAGAGTAATATTAGCCAGCAGCCCAAACGGGCTGGTAACAGACTGTTGTTGAGAAGGTGATTCTAGTGTAAAAAGGAGGTAGGTCTCCTTTTTATTTAGTGAAAGAAGATTATAGACCCACTATGGATGGGGATAGTCCTCAGCTGCTGGGATCTGCCAGGTGGTAACCAGAGGAAATACACTGAGGAAATGAGGAGCAGCGAGGCTGAAGATCTCCTTCCCTTGGAAACTTCACCTACCTGGAGGTGATGTCTATGGGACAAAAGCAGATAGCTGAGTAAACACTGTCTGTGGCACCTAGCAGGCGACAGATAGTACCTAGCTGAGTGAGAAGCTTGTCCCTCTACCCTTTGTCATCGTGGGAAGTGCCATTCCTGAACAGCCTCAGTGAAAGCAGCAAAAGTCTGACAAAACTGTTGCTAATGGCAGTGTGTCATCAGACAAGGTCTCCTCACCCTCTACATGTAGCTCCCAAACTGTGAAAATCCAGGAAATCTTCTGCTTTGAAGGGCCAGACTTATCCTGATTATGACTAGAAGAAATTCTGCTCCCTGAGGGAATAATTAGGAAGCTGAGCTGAAGCTCGTGTTGAACACGCTTCGCCTCTACAGTGGTTTTCCTTTGCAACTTGGAGGGTAAGTCTTCTTTGAAAACATTGTGTGCATCTCACTGTAACAGATGCTGGAGAGAGCCACGCTGCTCTTCCCATGACTGCTAGGAACAGAAGCAATGAAATGAGGGGTAAAGGTGAGGAACCATCTCATCTGCAAAACCCCATTTTTTCCCCTCCTGTAAAGCTGAAGTCACTTCGGGTGATCATAGCAGCAAGATCCACTGCCATACCCAGATCCAAAGTAATGCACTTATCTAGTATGATGGGATAAAATGATTCATTTTATGGCCTCTGACATTGTTTTTTTCTAAATAAGGAAGCATGAGTAATCAGAAATCTCCTTTTTTTAGTATTACCATAGAAACAAGCCCTGTAAGAAGTAAATGAACTGTGTGTAGAGAGCTGGATCAGGTCTTATCTGTAGGGATAAAACTAACAATGGTGGCAGAGTCCAGGGGACTGAATATCCCAGTCAGCAGAGCACTGAAACCCCCTGCATTGTTCACCCTGCCACCATGTGTTTCTTTGTTCTCAGTGAAATTAATTCCGTGCATTATCTGTGCACGCACATTTGGCTTTGTCTTATAAAAGCAACTACCACTAGAACAAAAATTAACACATTTTTCCTGTCAGCCCGTAGATTTTCTATGAGTGGTTCACCTATGATTTTCCCATCTAAAAGGTGAGTTTTTGGTAAATATTACTTTTGAAAATGTATATCCAAACAAGTAACAGTTCATCCATTACAGTGAATAATAAGGAAACTAATGACAAGTGACTAAACCTCCTCCCAGAGGACTGAGCAATTTGCATAAGCAACACCCACCTCCAGGAGCCACTTTCTCTCCCACAAAAACAGTAAATTTTTAAATTAAATGTCATATGTGAAAAACAGTCATAAAATAAGGAGGAAATACCAGACTTCTGAGCAAATATGGTCGTTGTTGAACTTAAAAAGCTCCCTGGCTGTCATTTACATAGAAGTATAAATATTCATTCCATCCCAATAGCACAAGAAAGGAGTAGAATAGGGGTCTGTAGCATGACTGCTGGGCAGAGCTGCAGCTTCAGAGTTCGACTGAAAAGCCAGGCATGCTGCTTAGATAGGATGGAAACTTGTGTAGAAGTACTGACAACGACAAGACACACACAGTGGTGCAGTTAAAGAGATTTCAGTGAGGAGGTGATCACACTTAAACAGGTAGTAGAGATGTCTGAAGAAAGAGGGATTGCTATAAGATGGTAAATGCAGTTGGGTTTATATGGGGTGTAAAGGAGTTCTTCTGAAATGCTGTCACAAATGCAGAGGAATCCAAGCCTTGAGAGTTAGGAAGGGCAGGTGCCAGCAGTTCTGGCCTTGCAGATGCTGATGCTAAAAGAGCAGCTTCCCCTCTCAGTCATAGTAATAAAAAGTGTCCTGTACCCTTGCCCTGCCCCATTGCCTCTTTCTCCTCTGCACACCATGTGCACTTCCCTACGAGTAAGTGCTGTGCTACCCACAGCTCTTCAGTAACTCTGGCAACAACATATTTGAATTGTCATGGACTGTATCTTGCCATGAGCTAAATATTTTGGCAGCAGTTTAGCCAAGGGCATTCCTTGGCACGGGTTTGGCTCTGCTTCCAGGAGCAGGCAGTGGCTTTGCAGGGGGAAGTGCTGGCGAACCCAAGGGCCGTATTTGGTGTGTGCCAGGGAGGGGTTCTGCTGGATAAGCTCTGGGTTGGTCCTGTGGAGGGAAGGGCTTTAGCACCTGGCATTCAGTACATGCCTTTCTCTTTGTAAAAGTATTGCATTGTCTGCTTTGGTTTCTTCCAAAATGAATCAGTTTTGTGGCTTCTGCTCCTGCTGGACAGCGTGGAACAAAGACCAGTAGGGACAATCAGGTGAGTCCCTGTAAAACCCCACTTCTGATGTGAACGAAAAGCTTCATGCCAACACAACTTTTACTGGCTGGGGATAGAGATCCCAGCTTCTAACAGCAGCAACAGATGAGCAGAGCTTTTCAGAGGAGCTGGGGAGCATCGCCGTGCCCCACATCTGCAGCTTCAACAAGAGCTAAGTTCCCAGAACTAAGAACTTAATTCCCAAAGTCTTGCTTAAGCTTACTTCAAAAATAATTAGTTGTCTAACATCCTGAAATCAAAGGAGACACCTAAATAACTCCAGAATTTTGTTAGTATTTGGCACACACAAGTATATCGGCCTGTATTCTCAAACAGCCTCCAGTTTCTGATGATGGTAACAAGGAAAGTCAGATTAATCTTTTCTCTTAGTATCATCATTCTGGTTTTAATTATTTATTTGCAGGCAAAGAAATACAATTCTTTGTGGTATTGCTTGTTGGGCTGGAAGTTGGAAAGTGAGCTCTGCTGTAGTAGACACAGAATATTAATCATAGACTCAAACTAGGCAGGAACAAAAAAAAATCACCATACAAACATTTTAATAAAAATTATTGGGATGTGTTGCTTTTGACTTGTAACAAAGGACATTTTCTGCATTGAAGAGGAGAGTTGTCTGGGAGCAAAGCCAGGAGTAGCAGTGGTAGGAGGAAGAAAGAAGAGAACTACACAGATATTTTTGTTACAAATTGTCCAGAAAGTGGCTGTTTGTAATGATTTCGTTAAACAAACAGTTCTCACCATTCTTTGCACTGCAAATGCCCTGATAGTAACAAGGCTCCATCGAAAGATACACAACAACAACAGATCTTGCTTTTCACTGCTCCACGTGCTTTGAAGGGACATAAAAATAAATAAATATATGAAAGCCTCTCACACACTCCTCTCCATCTAACACTGCTATGTTTTAATGATAGTGGTCCACAAAAACAACCTTCTTTCAGCTTCCTGAGTTGCAGAGTAAATATTGTAAGGAAGATTAGATTTGTCCTGGGCTGGGTCACTGTGTTTGGGCTGGAGCAGGCTGTCTGTCCTTTCCACACAGTCATGCTCCATCCGCCCTCCAGCTCTCTTCATGTTTCCAGCAGACAGAAACCCCTGGGAGGAGTACAGGTCACGTGTATGTCCATCATCACCGGGCTGCTCCAAGCACCTTGTGACACTGGGATGAGTTGCTGGCACAGCAGCAAGGCCCTGAAGGCAGAAATGGGCTGGTATTTCACTGCATGGCTGGGGTCCTCCCCTGCACAGCCCCATGTCTCAAGGAGAGTCACTTGCCAGCCCTGCCAGCACCAGACAGAGCTTGCACACTTCACACTCTGCTGAGCTCTGGGTCTCTCTCTGTGGTGCATGCTCCCTACCCCCCCCCCACAAATGCCCAGGAGAACTGGAAAACCAGCAAAAGGGAAGCTGGCACTTATGCCAGCATGAGGTGATGAAGAAGAAGAAGAAGGAAACAGTATGTAAAATTTCAAGGGTTTGCAGCTTGCTTTCCGTGGGGAGCACCTCTGGCATAATGACCTGAGGACTGATTGCTGCTCCTGGATGTGTGAAGCATAACTGATGAAGCCTCTGTCCCATATTAGCCATGAATTACAAAGCAGGTAGCAGCTCTGGAGAACACCTGCATGTATTTGACCTGTGGACATCCAGCCAGAGATTTCCACAAGGCAGTCTGCTGTGTGCTTTCAGTGCACTCCTCTCTGTGGTGCTAAATTAGCCCTGACTTTGCCACTGCCTGCACAGAATGAACACTCCTGTTCAGTGATAGGTCTCTAGGTTAATTTAAATCAGTCACACAATCAGTTCTACAAAAACACTCAAAGGCTCTCCAGCAACTGGAGCTGTTCCATAGTAAATTTCAGCTTTTGGCATGGAAGTACATCAGCTGTACAGATATACTGAAAAGTTATTAAAAACAGAAAAGAGAATCTGTATTTTTTTCCCCATCTTTTATAGTTCTTACATTTGAATTGAAATGATCTATGTCAAGGCACAGCCAGAAATATTTCATTTAGTAGCTTCAAAATATTACCAAAGTTTGAGGAGTTGAAAGCAGAAATTGAGTCTGAAGCCCTACCTGAGTGATGAGGACAGGCTGACCTAAAAAAGACATGTCAGACTGGACTTTATACTATTTTCATCATTTCCATAGACATGAAATCTCTAAACCAGGTGTAACGATTTAATAACAAGTGCATCTTTTTTAATTCATGGCAGTAAATTTGCAAATGTGATTAAAATGCTCATACAGCATCATCTAAACTAGATCTTGTGTGTTCTGTACCGCTAACGGGTCAGCAGTGCTGCTTTCACTGGCAGTGTGGCAAAGTCTTGCTATTTTATTGTGTTTCATATCATTATGCTATTTATCATTATGCCATAATACATATAACTCCATGGTGCGTCTGGATCTGGTTTCTCTCCTCCACTTACAGCTAAAAGAATATATTAGCAGAGGAAGAGCTACACCAAAAGGCAACCAGCAGACCGAAAATGTAGTTCCATTCAAGGAGAGAAAAATAGACTAGTGCTCTACAGCTAGGAGAAAGGGCAAGGAGAGGATATGACAGAGACCTCTGCTAAGCCCTGATCAGCATGGAAAAGGTCACCTGGGAACCATTGTTTTTTCTTCCCCAGAACAAAGGAATTTGGGGTAAAACATCCAGGTTCTAGGTGGCAGATTGAGAAGAGATGCAGGAATAAATCAGTTCTTCATGCAACAGGTAACTGAATTGTGACTCCTATTGCCATGGATTGTTATGGATCTAAAGGGCTTAAAATGGTTAAAACTGATTGAATACATTAATGGAAGAAAAATCCCCAGGGGCTGTTGAACACCAGGATGCCATCTCTGGTGCAGGCATTCCCTGAGCTGTGGTCACAGAAGGCTGGTAGCTATATTAAAAGAATGTCACTACATTACTTCCTATTTTTATATTCTTCCCAAAGTAGGTAATATTTGTTACTCCCAGAGACAGGATCTTTGGCCAGCTGGACCTTGAATCTGATCCAATGTGTCTGCCCTTGTGACCTTATATTAACTTGCAGTAAGAAGGAAAAAAAAAGGGACATTTTAGTACCCAGGGCTTTTAAACTTTGAAGCCTCCACGTCCAGTTCCCAGACTTGAGCAAAAAGAACTTAAATCTTACAGGTATCAAATAAATATAATGATTTTTGAGTGATTTGGGATTTTTGGGCTATATTGAACAGTAAACCAGAACATGCCAATAGAGTTCAAAGTAAAGCATAGATAATAAACATATTCACATCTGTTTTCTGTTAATTGTGAAGTACAATAGGTTGCACCATTGTTTTGGTGAAATCTCTGATTTTCAGATAAGACACTGGCAGCACTATAAAACAGTAGTTCTTTCTCCACACATACTTTTCTTCAAAAATGCCAAGAACCAAGTGAAAATCCTTGCCAGTTTTTTACAAATTGTTCAGGACTTCCCTCTGCTAAATGTCACATTTGTAGTTTTATATTACCAAGTGTTACTTCACATGACTCAAATTTTTAAATTGTAATTTAAAGATTAAGAATGTGATTTGTTCTGCTGCAATTTCTGAATCTGGGAGAGAACCACTGGATGAAACTGTTAATTTGAGCCTCAGTATGGCACTGTATGTAGTTTTATTTTTCTCCTCCTCTTTCATTTAGAGCTCTGATTAATAAGTCATCTTCACAAGGGTCAGGAGGGGAAGAGGAAAAAAAAAAAGATATTATTGCTCAAAATTATCAGACTGTATAGGAAGCAGATTTAACCATCTCTTTGATTATGTCCCCTGGCCAGGATGAGCTATGGGCTACAGTTCATGGCTCATTCCTCATAACCAGTGAGGCAGAAATGCAATGTAATGAAAATTGATCTATAGAACATATTCGATTAGAGAAATATGAGCACAGAAATTACTTCTGAAGAAAGTGAAAATTAAGAGCATATACCAGCACAAGCAGACAGATAGACAGGCAGGCACTATTTTTTTTCCTTCCAGAAAAGCAGACGGGGTAAACACTGGATAGATTCACCAAGCAAAAAGTTCATTACATTGCCTACCCCTAAATCTCACTGTAGAAATTCCACTACAGAAATAGGAAAGCACAAATTAAAATCCCCAATTTATGATCATGCTCTTTCACTAATTATCAGAAGACAACATTTTTGAAAAATGAAGAATGGCTTCACAACCAAAGAAGACCTTGTGGTAGCAAAATACACCCTCAGTTCTTTGCTTTTCCTTCAACTTCTGTCTAAGCCAAGGCCGTCACTGACGTTATCTTCTATGTTTTTTAGTTGTAAAATGTGGGTAGCAATGACCAGAATTCTGGGAGAATTAATTTAATACAGGGAGTCCTTTGATTTCGTTTGGCAACAGGTTTATAACAGCATAAAAACATGTTGGAGAAATAAATGCATCCCCTCTTATCTGAAATGTGGATCTCTTACGTGGTCACTTCTATGTTCTCAGCAAAATAATAACAAATTATTTTCCCATCTGTGCAGGTTCACTTGCATAGTACAGAAGAAAAATAACTTCTGTTGTTTAGATGAGCAATGGCAGAACGTGGAACAAATCAGGGTAAGCAAACACTCAAGGCTAAAGCCATATAGTATTCGAGAGCATGCATAGACTGAAATGTGTTCATATAAAACATTCATGGACAACTTTAAGGAGGTAAATCATAAACAACTCAGTCTAGGCTGGAGGGAAATCATGGAGAGAAAAGGGGTTAAATGTTTAGGATAAATTTTTCATTGCAAATAGCTCGAGGTATGCATTATTTTACAAGGAAAATATTTGTTATTCCCTTTGAGCCTGGCAAGCCATCCCCAGGGATTTCCATTTTCCCTGCTGCTCCCTGTTTCAGCACCTACATATGCTTACAGACTTTTGCTACAGTTGGTTTCAATGACTGTATTTTTCTGACAGACTTCTAATTGAAAGCAGCATGATAAACTGTAGGAAGCCCTATCTCCACAGATCTGCTATCGCTGCTGCAGCAAGTCAGGCTGTCTGCACAGCCTATTTTTGTGCTGTCCCTGAGCCACAACTGTCCCCTGCACAGTCATAAATCAGGAGTGCAGGCTGCTGAGGAGCAGCCGTGGTGTCTCTGACATGGTCATGGCCAGCTCAGCAGCTTGGCCACACGTCAGCACTGCTGCAACCCAGCCCCAGGCAGCATTGGCACTGGCTGCTCCTCCTCTGTGGCACTGCCCGTGGCACAGCCCCACCAGCCTAGGCACTGGAGGCTGCTGAGCACGAGAAACACTGGCCAGAGGAGATGTGACACCACCTTCACACTTTTCTGTGATGTCCAGGCTCATTTTGCCCCTTTGTACTGAAGATCATAAGATCTTGATCCCTCTTCTCAAATGATCAGAAAAACAGCACACAGCAAAACACACTGTACAGCTCCCAAAGGAAGCTGCTCCTGCTTTGTGTCAGGGTGAATTTGGCCCAAAGATCTCAGCCTTGGGCTGATCCTTCCCTTTGTTTTCATGTTCCCATCCAACGACAATCAGCTAGCAGCCAAAGGCCCAAAAGACAGACAGCCTCCTCATTTTCATGTTGTGTTTCCCCCTTCTCCCTCTGAAGGACAGGAGAGCCTACCAGCACCACCCAGCAAGCAAGCTTGTCCATAGCCATGCCCCTGCTGGGGTGGGTCCATGTGTGACCTCACAGCCCCTCTGGAGCCGCAACACCAGACACCCCGTGACTGATGTTTTTTGGCAGGGAGCTGGCAGTTCCTCTTGATTTGCAGTTTGATGGGGGACAGTAAAAAGCTAAAGATGCTGCAGTGGAAGATACCTACTGCAAAACAGCTCTAAAATTGTGCATACTTTCAGTCCCAGGATGCTGCAGGAACAACCAAGGGCACAGTTTTTAACCCAAAGCACAGACTTGTGTTAAGGCATCACCTGCCTGTACACAGCTGATGAAATCTGGTTGACACTTCTGTCAGCTCTCTGTTTTTGAGTGACAGATGCTTGTTGTTTTCTCTTTCATGTGTCCATAGGTCTTTTGCTAACATTTGTGGAAGCCAGTGGAGGATTCTCCTCAGTCTTTAGTCATCCATGAACCAGGCCCAGAAAGACATTAGGGCTGGGATTACCTCACGGCATCTTGCCTTTGGAAACACTTGGATGTGTGGCAGGTTGTAATTGCTTCTTGTTGAAACAGCGATGGCTGAAAGCATGCCAGAGAATTAATACACTGTATTATTTACAGACCTGCACCCTGGGCCAAGGTAAACACTCAGCAGCTGAGTCACCTCCATCTGAACTTTTCTCTCTCGCTTTGAAATTTCGCTTTCTGTTCTCACGATATCAGCCACCACTGCTGTGTTTATTCAGTTTGCAGGGTGCCTCACATTAGCCTACGGTTCTGACTTCTCACTGCCAGTGCAGCCTCACTGACAAATGGGAGATTCCACACCCGGCATTACTCACTTGGAGAAGAATTACTAGAAGAGCACTCTGAGGCCAAAGGAAGCAATGCCAGGCCCATTTTCTGATTTGCTTTTATTCAAAGCACTCTCATTAATTCTCTTCCACTTACAGAACTGCTGTTGTCTGGGAATTTCACATGATCCAAAATAAAAGCAGCAGAACCATGCCCAGTTTCTGAAGGGAAGGTGCTCTAGGTTGGGTCCTAGCATGTGGCCATATTCAAGGTGCAGGGATATGCTCTCCTTTGCCCCTAATGGGGTGTGAATGAGAATGGGGCACAGCCTGGTTTTCCACCAAAATCCCCCAAATTCACATTGTGACTCAGCCCCAGTTTTCATTCAGTCTTGGATGAACCTGTGTACCTTGCAAGTATGCACGTGGGCACCTTCTGTATTCCCCACCATGTCAGAGCTGAGCATCTTCTCTGGTAACCCTTGCTGGGCCTGTGTGGCTGTATTTATGTTGCAGAACCCAGAAATGCTTCTGAAAGTGTGCAAACAGAAAGCACTGTGGTAATGTGCAGAAATCATGTAGGTTTTGAGTTTGTCTTCAGAACCTGGTTTGAGCAACACGACATGAAGACTAATGTGTAGGACAGTTGGCAAAAGGACAAAGAACAAGATTAAGAGAGGAAAGTAGGAAAAGGAAGGTAACAGAGGCCCTTTGTATACTTCATCACATTAATTACAATTGAACTACATTGGAAAAAGAAAACAAAGTGAAATGCTCCATCCCATTGACAGGCAGCTGATGCACATGAAGATTTGGTGACATATCAATAGCTACCCATGAAACCTGCAGCAACTGTAGGACTAGCCCTTGCCTGTGAGCACCTTGACTGTTCAAACCCTTTTACCTGAATACAACTTTTCAATCTTCTGGGGCTATGACTGTGGGCCAGGATCAGCCCTGCCAGGGCTGTAGAGTCTATCAGTATGGATGGAAACTATTAAAAAGTTCCATAAGGATCTTGGCTAAGTTAGTAGTGGAAGGGAGAGTAAGCAAAGAGGACTAGCTGTGCTAATACTTGTGTTAAGTGTGGGAGCCTAGGTGTACTTGCAAGCTGTTTGACAAGGCAGAGACAAAGACCTACACAGACTTGGTGTCCTGGGCCACCCCTCCTGACTAGTTAGGTCCCAGGAAACCAGCAGCAGGACCAGTAGTGCAGCCTGGGGCAAGCTGGCAAGTGCCTCATCTGTGCATGTTGGCAGCAAAACTCCTTCAGCAGAGCTGAGATTTTTCCCAGGATGTTTTCTCAAGGTTATTCTTGGGTGCTTTGCTTTCACAGACAACATGCTTCTTCTGCCTTCAGTCTGCTACACAACTGGGGTAGAAAAGTAAAGTTTTAGCCTCAAAGAGCTTTCTCCTCTATCCTATTTCTATCACTGGTGGCTTTCTGTCACCAAATAGAAGGAGCACTCTTTTGTACTGTATGGCCTGGATAGAGTTTTCCTTATTGCTTATTTTTTAATGTACTACTACTTTAAAAAAAAGAAAACACACACATACACACAAAAACACCCAAAACCAACAGTGTGCTGGTTTTGGAATGCCTTTTTTTTTTTTTTCCTAAAACAGAAAAAGAAAATGGCATTGACAAGATCTTTCAAAAGAAGATATGTATTTGTCTGTCAGCTTCATGTTCCAGAAATTCCATCTTTTTTACCAAAAACTTTACACCTCCTACGAGCTCAGAATGTTACCAGACCTAGAAATGTGCAATGAAACCATCCTCCCCACCACAGACAGCTTCCTTCTGGGCATCAGATGCAGCATTTAAGGCTGTATATTAAAGGCTGGTACAGTAATCTGAATAAAAAGTAATTTAAGCTGAAATGGGTTAAAATAAGAAGCTGAGGTTCAGTGAGACAATCTCTTATCTGGAAATGGGGGCCATGATTCCTTTGAACTGAATATCTGGAATTAGTGTTTGCAGCCCTGCTTCTTTACCTGTGCAAGAGAGCTGTTGGTTCACCTCTGCAGAGCACACTGTGCACAAGTGGCCAGGTTTAGCACAGTTATTCATTTATTCTCACAAATCTGCCTTTTTTTCCCCCTACAGAAATTGATGTGGCAGGTTAACGTGTGCCCAGCAGTAAGGAAGAAGTTCTGTGTCCTTCCCCTGCTTGGTGTAAGTCCCATTTACACACAGATCAGACTAATGTGGGGGAGGATAGTTTTCTTTGCTAATTTTCCTCCCTAGGGTGGGTAATGATTTCTCAGAGCTAATACATCCTGACAGATGCAGTCATACTAGCACGCTGCATCTTTGTTGGCCAGTCAGGGTCATGGTTTGGAAAGCTGATCTCTTAATCATTTTATCTGATGGATGTCACTTATCATAAATAGGCAGTTGTTTGAGGTACTGGTATTGACTTTTTCTGCTCTCATTGATGCAGGAGACACTTTGTGTGGGCCTCAGCAGCCAGACCAGGGTGTATGTGGCAGTGTAGCTGTTTGACAGTTGTCTCATAGACACAAAGCTGCATTTGAATTTTTTCAGTGTGTGGGTAATTAGCAGACACTGAAGCTCTGCATGGCAGAAGTCCCATCTAGTACTGCACATCACACCTTCTGCAGAACTTTGAACTTGATGAGCAGCACATCACAGGCAGGGGAACACCATTCAATACTCTCAGCAAACATGGAGCTGTGACAGATCAGAGCAGCTAACAAGCAACTCAAAGGAAACATTTTCCCTGAATCTCTTTATGTGAAATTATGCCTTATAGTGAAAAACTATGTTAGTCTTTACATTTCTATACTAATGTTATTGAAACCAATCCAGAGTGTGTGCTAGGTGCAAGTCAGTAGCTAGAAAAATTATTCCTTGGCTCTTACCCTATTCTATACCAAGTTTAGTGAATTGACTGTCCAAAGCTGAGTATATTTGCTGACCAAAACACAGAAAGCAGGAGACTGATAAGAATGTAAAAAGCACCATTTTCTTCATATCAGAAACCAACAGAAGTCAAAATGCTGCCTGCACTCTACAGGAATCACACCTTCCCTTTTTCTCACCTTGCCAGTTCAGTTTTACCACAAGGGTCTTGTCCTGAAGTAAGCTTGCACAAAGTGAGATACCTGTGGCCTTAAGCTTAGTTGACCTGGTAGGTTGTGGAACCACAATAACACCCGTCACAGGGAGCTGTGCCTGTTGGTCCCTCCTCCAAGAGGTGCCTGGGCTGGTCTTCTGCTGACCACTTGCCCAGTATAGAGTGATATCATTAACAGGCAGACCAGCAGCCAAACTCTTCCCTCCACCCTAAAATCATACACAAACAACCCAAGGTGCCACACCACCAGGGAGAGGAATAAGTTAACACACTCACTCACGGCATAGGATGAGAAGAAGGGAGCAAGCTGGCCAAAGATCCAACCCATGGGAAATGGAATTAGCCAGTCCAAGAGTGTCAAGGGTGTAAAGAGACTCATCTTTAACCCTACCATCCTGCAAACTCTGCTTGCTTTACTCAGTCAGGAAGCCTTTCTGACAACCAGCACCCCCACACACTGCATAAACCTCCCAACCCCCCTGCCAGCAGAGCCAGTTCTTACAGAGGTGGCTTCTTGCCCCACCTCCAGCTTAATGTGGAAGGGGGGGGCACCTGGTGGGGATCTCCTCATCAGTTCCCACCCAAGGCTGGCCCGACCCTGGGTGGAATTTCTTGCTTGGTTGTCCATCTGCCCACCCCATTCAGGGCTGGGGGTTTAACCCCAGCACCTCAGCTGGCACTTGCTGCAGCAGAGTGCCTGGGGCAGTGACCAAGTGTCTGGGTGATGCCTCCAGAAGTGTCTTCACACAGAGACCCTGCC
>NW_008617215.1:0-894 GCF_000691845.1 Merops nubicus | reverse complement strand
CCTGCTGCTGGGGACACAGAGGAGCTCCCTTGCTCTCTGGAATGCTGGCATGGGACACGGCCAGGAGCTGTGTGATAGCTTTGAAGGCAGAAGTGTCCTGGGTGAGGACATGCAACAGGGCTGCAGCTGCTGCCTTGGTTATCCCACTGCAGTGAAACAGCCACAGAAAGATCCACAGAGCAGTACCTAGAAAGACATGTGGATGTGGAAGGATTACTGTGATATATCAGCCTGATGGCTCCGTGATGTGCAATTTTCCCTGGCCTTAGTGGACTTCCATACAAAAAATGAAGTAGTATTTAGTGCAGATAGGAAAGGATAAGAGTTTAGATCTAAGGTGTGGCCTTGAAGTTAATGATGTAGCAGATGTTCACAGGCTAAACTCAGGCTGTTTGCTGCACTGTACACTCCCTGTTCAGAAGTGTGAAAACAGTGGAAACAGTGTCTGAGAAGATGAGCCAGAAATACATAATTTACATTACTGAAGCAAATTAATACCAGCAAGTATTTTCCCCTTACAAATAGGCCTCAAGAGATTGATCTAATTAATTACTTTTGGTTGTACAAAACTGACCTTTCTGCCTCCAAGTCATCACAGCAGAGAGATGACTGTGTGCAAAGGGCAAAATAAATGGGGCTGTGTCAAGAGAGCCAAGCTGGAGTGTGCATGGAGCCTGGGATTTGGGCTGAGGGCATCTCCTGGGACCAATAATGGTGGGGTGCAGGTGGCAACTGGGCTCCCTCATGAGCACTCGTGGGAATGAAACCTTAAAATAGTTGGAAGAGCAGCTGATACAGCAAGGTGTGGCAGTGTTCTCATCCGATGGAAATCACTGTTCAAGGCATATAAATGGCCAAAGAATTTCTACTGTAATTCTACAAGAAATACAGAAA
>NW_008617214.1:0-31900 GCF_000691845.1 Merops nubicus | reverse complement strand
GGGAGCCGAGGCTGCAGGGCCAGGCCTCAGACTGTCTGGGCAAGTCACGAGCTTTCCGCCTTTCCTCTCCCGGAGGCTCTGGGTAGACAGAGCCAAGGCCTAGCTGTGGGAAGCAGGGATCCTTCAGCACCGTGCCAACCCATGGTGCTGAGGCTCGGGGCGATTTCTGGGCAGGATGGAGAGTAATTGGACCTGCCATCACAAGTTTCTTTACTGTGACCAAAATATATACAGGCAAAAAATACAAAGCAAGCCATGTATTTCTGAAGTTTAAGTCACTCAATTCACTTCCACAGTTAACAAGTTGTCACCAGTAACCCTGAGAGATGTGGGGGAAAACAAAAAAAAAAAAAAAAAAAGGAAAAAGAAAAGAGGTTGCCGAGGCAGGGAAAGGCTGTTACAGGCACAAACATGCGTGAGCAGAGGAAGAACATGCACAAACTAGAGACAGGATGAGCTGCAAGAATGTACAGCTACCCAGGCAGTATTTCTAATTTTCACCCATCTTCCTCAAAGCTCCTCTGAGCAGAAGGTAATAATAAGCAAACTCCACATTCAGGGTTCTCAAAAACACTGCTTCTCCAGGACCACAGGCAGAATCAGCATGATAGAACTGCTGAGGAGATACAGACAGATCACATAAAATCACTGTACCCACCCCCTCAATGACTCCTCCAGCTCAAACAAATTTAATTAATTTAGGCATTAATGTAAAGAGAAAAGAGAAAAAGACAAGTGGTATGAGGAGCAAGGAACAGACACAAGGCTATGCTAGCACAAGACTGGACTCAGTGCTGTTGATCTGCTGCTGCTCTGGCACTTCTGTGCTGCTTAGCTAGGGAGGTGTTAAGGTCAACGCAGTTTGCTTAAGCCGAACTGAAGGCCTATTGTGTAGCCCCCAGTGCCTGCTGCTTTCTCCCTTCATTTCCTCCAAAGGCATCAGTGCAGCACAGTCTCCAAGTTAGCTTGCACTAACACACACACAGCACGTGCAAACAAATCTGCTCTGACCACTTGGGAAGCACAGCACAGGACAGCAGTCAGGCAGCCTCTACCTTCCAAGAGACCGCAATGAGCTTGAAACAAATTATTCTAAAGAGAATAAAGTCACTATCAACCCTTAAGATGCAGAACTACAGGGAAACACATACATTACAAAGAGAAATAGATTTTGTCTTATAAAAACTTGGTGTTTGCTGCCAAGATCACCAAGAATTCTCTCCTCATTACTTCTAGCTGCAAGTCCACACACAATTAGCTCTTTTCTCTCAGCCACTACTGCAACATCTATACTGTCTCTGCCATGCTAAGCCCACCCTGGCCTCAGCTGCTCACCCCTCTATCTTTGTGAGAATCACCTTAACCACTAGCACATCTCTTGGCTATTCTAATATCACCCTTCTCATAGCTCTTTCAGAGACTGCCTAGTCAGGATCAAAGCCTTATTTCTTACTTTACATTCCACACCTCCAAAATTTGAAACAAAAACCAAGGAAACAATAAAGCCACTTTCAACTTCCCTTGATGTCAAACACAACAGGCAGGCTGCCCCTTTGACACAAAGTATCAAGACCAGTGAATCACAATTAGCCCGTGATAGTTATCTGAGGTCTTTCATTGGAAATAGACAAGACACCAACAGAAAGCAAATTCTCAAACGAAATCAGAGACATTTCCACATCCTCACAATCAAAAGGATACATAGGTAATATGATCAAAGCACAACACCGGAAACACAGAACATGTAGTACATGTACTCCTAGCATAAATAAAACAGGCATGAAGCAGTAGCAGGCGCTAGGTGGGGAAGTGGATATAAAGTATCCACTATCCACCCGGCTAAGGAAGGTCAGTGATTAAATAGAAGGTTCTGGTTTGCGAGACTCCAGAAGCAGCATAAGATTGCTAGAGGATGCAGCACAGCCATCTCAGTTTGGGAGCTGGCTCTTGCAAAGGCATGGAATGCTTCTGAGCACAGTAGCTCTCCCAGACTGTCAGGTGTAATTTGGACTGCCACTCCACCCTTCGATTGATAACAGGGAAGCTTCCTTGCCTGTCTGTCCTTATCAAGTTAAATAAATCTGTCAGAAGATACAAGGAAAAAATATTGTGAGTACTGCAGAAGAGCTAGGTTGGTCTTGTCTTTAGGTTTGACAGATGCTATGAAAGAAAAAGAACCTAATGAAACAGAGGTCTGCAAAAACAATGGCCATTTCAGTGCTGGCTTCCTGCCAACTGCCTATATGAGGTCTAATAGTTGAACCTGAGCAAGGATGGTTGCTGTTGAATCCAAGCTGCTCACTGGAAACACAGAATCTGTATCAGTTAGAAATTTCTCTCACTAGCTTTGGTTAAGGCCTTGGAAATCAAGCGACCTGCAGAGCCCAAGTTATTCTTTGAGGAGAAATCCACTGTCTTTTTCAAAAAAGAAGTGACATAGAAGCTGCAGATTCCAGCAACATAAGTTTCTAGGCACATCTACCATGCCCGTCACTGGCAATTATGCAACTATTTGCCAACAGGTACTCAAAAATTAGTTTAGGTTCTGAATCAACAATCTTTGTTCTCTTTAAGACCTGGGGTTTTACCTTCATTATGCAACTGAGAATGCTTTCAAGAGAATGCTTTTTCAACAGCAGTTCTAGTAAGGTCTTGGCTTCAGTGACTGGAAATTAGTTTCACTGCATAATGAGGAATCACTTTTGTATTTTTTGTCCTTATATTACACTACTAAAATTGTGAGGAAAATAATATATAGGACTCTTAAATACTTCTACTACAACACATGTAGCCACTTCTAGTGCCTTCACAGCAGAGTGTGAAGTGGTACAATCCTGCCTGGTGGATAGTGTGAGAAGCCGACACAGAACTGAAATAGTGCACTGAGACTGGACTAGGGTTAAAAAAGGAAAAAGTAGACTCGGAATAGCTTCAATGAGCTACAGAAAGCAAAGGCAGGGCTGCAACAAACATGGCAGAGGCTGACAGTTATGTTATGGTAGTCAGAAGTAAGCTCATGTACAACTTGGAAGATCTCAGCCACCCCTTGTGTAGCCCTCCAGGCTTCTTCATCTGGGGCACAGTGAAAGCATAAACTACCAGCTGTGTGGGAATAGCATCAACGGTTATAGAAAGTGAAAAAAAAAAAAAATTAAAAATGCACAGCAGTACAGATTTCTAAAATAACATTTAATATATCCAGAACTCAAGATGTTCTTGCCTTTTGGAGAGCAGACTACTGATTTGGCACCTCATATTATATAGCCAAAAGAATTCAACAAAAGAAGGGAGAACTTTTGAGAAACATTTAGACAAGTCAGTATCAGGAGAGTGGTAAAGACAAGGAAAATCTGTCAGTAAAAATAGCCTGAATCCTATAGATTGCAAGCATCAAATCAAAATTTTCAAACAAACCTGAGCAGCACTAAATGGCTTAGATTTACCACAAAGCCGTAAAAAAACTGTAAGGACTGAGTTTCAGAGGCAGATGTTTGAACTGGATCCAAGCACAAGCCAGATAAGAGACCCATTTACAAAACATTTCCATCCTTGCCGAATTCTACAGCTGATAGACCAGAACATTAATGGAACAAAACAGGAAGCCTTTCTTCAAACAGTCATCCAGCACTGAGCACAGACCAAGTAGCAAGAAGGGCATTTACAACACAAGACAGCCATCTTCATGTATCATGATCTTGATATTCCTTTTGGAATTCTCTCATTAAATAAAAGTTCACAGCCCAAATAATCCAGCACTATCAGTATAGGCTGGGAGAGAGTTTACTGGAAAGCAGTCCTATGGAAAGGGACTTGGGAGTGCTGGTGGATGAACACTAGACATGAGCCACCAATGTGCAGTCACAGCCCAGAAGGCCAATCACATCCTGGGCTGCATCAAAAGACCTGTGGCCAGCAGATGGAGAGAGGAGATCCTGCTGCTCTGCTCTGCCCTGGTGAGACCTCACCTGGAATACTGCGTCCAGTTCTGGAGCCCCCAGCACAAGAAGGATCTAGACATATTGGAGCAAGTCCAGAGGAGGGCCACCAAAATCCAGTATGGGATTGGAGCAACCCTTGCATGAAGACAGGCTGAGGGAAGTGGGGCTGTTCAGCCTAGAGAAGAGAAGGCGCCAGGGGGACCTTATGGTGGTCTTCCAGTACCGGAAGGGAGCCTACATGAAGGCAGGGGAAGGTCTATTCAAAAGGGTTTGTAATGATAGGACAAGGAGTAATGGTTTTAAACTAGGAAAGGATAGATTTAGCTTGATATTAGAAAAAAAAAATCTTTAATATAAGAGTAATAGATCATTGGAATGGATTGCCCAGAGATGTAGCGGAGGCCCCAGCCCTGATGTCATTCAAGGTCAGGCTTGATAGGGCCCTGGGCGACCTGACCTAGGTAGAGGTGCCCCTGCGTGTGTAGGGAGGTTGGACTAGATGATCTCTAGAGGTCCCTTCCAGCCTAAAACATTCTATGATTCTATTCTGGCCATTCAATACAAGCAGCCATGAAGGGAAAGTAATTCAACAAAGACTCTCAAGACATCTTTCTGTCTCTTGCTCTGAGGATAAAACTAGAGAAACTGAAGAACTCAAAGACAAATTGGCTCATAAAAGGTTTGAAGATAGAATCTTACACCAGCTATGAAGGGACAATTCTTAAATAGTTTTGCTATACAAAATAAAACATTTTAAAATTCTAAAGGTGTTTAACTATTCATGCAATACTAGATGAGGCATAGTCCTGGAACTTGTTCAGAGTGGAGTTCTGGGCATTAAATGGTGGGTTCTCAGACCTACAGGTAACATAACTGAAATGGTTTCAGAGCAATGGGGTGATGACATTGACTTCTGCAGAGTTCTACAACACATTTGGACCATGAGTAACCCTTTACCACCTATGTCCTTCAGTTCATGCAGAGGTGCAAAGAGACTGGAGAAAGAAGTGGAAGCTCTAGGACAGCCTGCACTCTGCTGCTCTCTCATGCTATGTAAACTGCATTCCCCTCCTACACCTGTTGGATAGGTTCTTTATTTGGATTAGGTAATAGCTTGCCTGGCTGGGATTCAAGAGCAGAATCATCACCACCTCTCTCAATAACTCTAAACCCAGGAGGCAGACATTGTGCTGGAACAGAAACAGGCCAGGAATTCATTTCTCACATTCTTCTTCTTTAGGCAGGATGAAAGCAGTGACTGATGAAATAAGAACAATTTTACTTGAGCTTTCCAAATCCCATTCCAATCCCCGTATTGAAGGACCCATTTGGGAAGGATGATCACTCAGGTCACATGCCTTCTGCACTGTCTGCCTCTCTCAACTCCTTCCATTATCCAGTAGCATTCAGGCACTAGTAACAAGAATCTGTAATTTCATGTATACAGTGCTTTCCAGTCCTAAACTCAAGCTTTGAATAAGCTCTGCCTCATTATTCTATTTTGAAAAGAAAAAAAAGGCTTAGGTGAAAGAATAAATAATATTTCTTGAAGCAGCAAAGGAAAAACTCAAATCTCCAACAGTTCTGGGCCTGTATTTAGCCTAGTCTGCTGTAGCAAGGTTGCCTTGCTCCTAGCTTCCAAGATCCAGAATCCTTGGGGTAAATCCTACTGCTCTTTCAATCCCAGGAAGAATGGTGTTACTGCAGAATCACAGTCCTCTGCCCCGAGTCCCAGGAGTGTGTTAGCCATAAATGCAAATTCCAATGTTCAAAATTAATGAAGAGCATAAAGAATCCATCTGAAAAAGAAACATCTATAAACACTGCAAGACACTGCTCTATCTGAACAGTCTAAACATGATACTCAAGGAAAAAGCATGAGGATGAGTATTCTTCAGTGTCAGGTGTAAGTTTGCATCCTACATGTCTCTACACCAGCAAACCTAAACTTATAGACACAAGGATGAGAAATGATCAAGAGAAACAGACATTTCCCCTTTCACTCTACGTGTTCATCCATGCCCTTATTTCACCATGCCAGCTCTGAGAACATAGCTCTATTTTCATAGGCCTAGTTTCTAGGATAGTCCTGAGAAGAACCAGTGCTAGGCCCTTAGTTGTTACCTGCTAAGCAAGAAGCCAAACAAATTATTAATGAGCTCATGAGTGCACTGCATTCTTCTTCAAAAAGCTGGAGCAGCAATTTTAACTTACCTGACTGCTGAAGAGACAGATCTTTTGTCAGCTGTATGAACATCTGTTTGAACAGCCCACAATGACCGTCTTTTGTTGAGTGGTGACTGGTAGCTCTGTGGGGCAGCTGCACTCCCCTTGCTTATAGCTCCACTTGCCAAGTTCAGGTTTGTTAACTAAGGAAGGGGAAAAAAATGCAACATCAGGAATAATTAAAACCCAGGAAAAGAGGAAAAATCACCCCTAAGTAAATCAGATAGAGTATTTACTACAAGAAATAAGGCTTCTAGAGAAGGACAATCTTCAGATGCAGAAAAACTGTGCTAGTTGCACAAAGCAGTGGGAGAGATGACACCAACAGCCACCATACTTGAGATTAATTCAAGTACCAGCATCAAAACTACAACCCTTCCATTCACAGAAGAACAAAGGAGGAAAAGGACAAAGATGGGGCTAAAATCCCAAAGTAGGAAAGCAACATCACATTCCTGCCATGTGATAAATTAACTCCACATGCACTAATCAAAAGCTAGCAGCTCATATTACACTGAGCAGAGAACAGTGTCTGCCCAGTCACCATGAGCTGTGTCACAAAGCCAGCCACATGCATCTGTTCTCTCTATCCCTTTCTATGCTACCTACAGCCACAATTCAACAGCTTATGTGTATTAGATATAAAATTCAAAGCCAAACTCTACTATGCATTAAAGAAACCTCTCAGGCAACCACTTCCAAACTGTTAACACAAGTAAATACATTAGTTAAGGATAGCCTAAAATCATGTTAAGTGTATATTCGTTATATCAAGCCCTAAAGAAATTATCCATTTGGTTTCAAGCATATAAAAGAAGTATTCAATTGTTTCTTTCTCCAAGTATTTGCATTGCTTATCTTCTTGAAAGATCAAATTCTGCAGACACTATCTGTTGGTTTACTGAAGACAGCCTAAATACACAACACAATGGTATCTACTACAGCAGTGTAAGTATATGTTTACATCTGAAAAAAAACATTACAAAGTTTACAAAACACTATAAAGGTTGCAATGCTAAGATACCCAGCCAGGCTTTGCCACAATTAAGTTTATGACTGCCTTTAATTACATGATCACATGCTGCTTTCTAGGAGCACAGAACAGACCTGGGTCTGTACGAAGATTAAGGTCATACGACAAGCAAGACCTACCTGTATTGCCCCTGCTCACTTCTGTGACAACTGGAAAGCACAGAGCCAAAAAGACATAGGACACAGGCAGGAAGAAGAGCCTAACAACTAGTCCTGGATCTGTTCCAGATCTCAAAAGTGATGCTTACTAAGTCACTCAAGTGTGACTTGAGCATAGCTTATAAATTCCCAGCTTTGAGATCTTAACAATGCTCTTTTACCAGAATTTGTGAGAAATTACTTCAACAAGTACATACCAGCTTCGTTACAATACACTAAACTCATACCCACAACAGACTTGTGCAGGACTGCAGACTTCATATCCTCTGACTGAACTCTGGAACATGAACTAACCGGGCAACACAGTAGGTTGCCACTCCTGTGGTTAAGTAGTACAAAGCGTCTAAACATTTTGTAAGTTCTGAAATCTCAACTCCTACTTCAAGTTCTGGACAGGATCAAACGATACTGGTTACACACCAGGCTTCTGCACACAAAAGCAGCTACTTTCATCTCATCCCTTCTCAGCTCTATTCTTTCCTGTTCTTGCTTCTTTGTCTGTATGTCATAATTCTCACCTAGTCAACCCCAGCTTCCACATTTCAGATGTCATTGTCCTTATTCTGCTCAGTCCAGTTTCATTCTTACAGACTTCCAGCACTGGCCTCCTCACTATTTCTGGCCCCTGAGCCACACCATTTCAGGCCTGGAATCTTCCGTGGGCATAGTTATTTGATCAGTCTTTCCACACTTTTGTTCTTACTTCCTCTTCCAGATGCTCACATGGTAAGTGGTTCTAGTTTTATTTCCCTCCCAAGCCAACCCTTTTGCCAGCCTCTTTTTCCACCCAGTCCCAGGACGTGGGCTCCTCATTGGACCACATTTACCACACTGCCATTCCTTCTATTTCCATTCTTTCGCCTGAGTGTTTCTCAGTACCCTCTCTCAAATTATGTCCAGGTCCAAACTTCACAATCTCCTTGTCTTAGCTGTTCTCCACACCTTGGCAGAGTTCCCCACTCATTCTGCATTCAAGTCAGACAGGCTCCCAACCCAACATGGACCAGGCCACTGAGAACACAGGAGAACGGCTTCTAAAGACTCAGTACTCTAGAGACGCAAATCCAGGGATATTCAGTTTAGCACCCTCAGCATGGAGGGAGCCTCCAGGAAGGTGAGAGCTCTAGCAGGTGTGCTTTTCAGATAGTTACTGTGCAATCAAGCGTGGACAAAATTTTAAATTCCAAACTGCTACTCCAAAGCATGGAAGATCCAGAGATTTAAAAGTTCCATAGATATTAAAATAGTATGCTTTTCTTTATGCAGCCTCAGTTTTGTCTGGAACATTTCACCTTGCCTGAAGTGTTCTGACACCTGGAATTCAAGCACAGAAAACATGAGTCCAAATGGATAAAGTTTCAGAGCATTACAGGCAATTGAAAACATGCTCTTACAGTGGTACATGTCAGGCAAGCTTAGTAATGGGCAGTGCTACCTATCTTACATGGAAAAAAGCATTATGTGTTATTTTGGTGCCTCTACCTCACCCCTAAATGTTGTTGTCTTCTGTAGAATTTAATTCAAATTTAAAGCAACTTCACTGCAATAACAGAAAGCTTCAAATTAGTTTTAGTTCTGATTGTGCCAGGCACTATACAAATACCTAACAATGACAGTTTCTGGCTACAAAGATTTTATTGTCTGAAAAGCAGCAAGAATGGAAAATGAGGCACACACAGAGGCAAACATGTTAAATGAAACAGGATATATACAATTCTCAGCTTGTCGGCAACAGGGACCACAATACTGCTAGCACATCCAACGTGAAATTAAGATGACTTTATCCAATTTTTCTCTTCATCATGTTGATACCAAGAACCATTTAGTCTGATGAATTAACACCTCACCTCTGCTCTATTAACACAAAATGCTTTCCTCTCTAATCTGGTATCACTGTTTATTTGAAAGCTGTCCTTCTAAGCAAAGCAGGTGAGCAAACAGCTTAGCATGGGGAGTAGGGACATTTCACACATTCCAGAAAGACAGGTATTTAAACTGCAGTAGGATTAAATAAAAGCAAGGGATTCAGAATGAGGGAGGAAACACCAGCAAGACTCTAAGGTTTAGCTGCAGCCAGCCCACCCAGATGAGTGTTACTGCTTGTTACTGTGCCATGCACCGAGACACTTCGTCTGCTACAACTGGGATGCAAGGGGGTTGCCTTTATGGATTGCTGGGGCATCCCCAACACCTCTGTGCTCAGAGTGGCTTTATTTTCCTCCCATGCACCCGATAAAACTGTATTATTCCCTTTACAGAGGCAAACACTTATGCAGCAAATCAATCATTACTTTGGCTTAAAAGAAGATGATGTGTAGCACCTGACCAAAGCAGAAACCGAAATCTGCATAAAGAGTAACTTGCAGCTTCAGAAGTTTCAGGTAGTAGAAAAACCAAACACTCCCCCTCTCCTCAAAATAAACAAAACAAAAAAAAATCCACACCACAACAACAAACAAACCAAAACCACCACCACACAACAAACCAGAACCCATGAAAGGTAGGCTAGTGGGGCTCAACAGGGAAGGTAATTATTGGTGTGGATCTACAAGAATAGAGTTAGTTTTCACAATGAGTTTTATCAAGATGGGTTCAAAGCCTCCTGCTTTGTAATATTTGTTTTTCACAAGAAGTGAGGGACTTAATATTTTTTTCTGACACTGACAGTATGACAGGAGATCTGGGTGTGCTGCACTGCACGCTTCAAGCACCCTTGTTTTCAAACATCTCTCCTCACATCAATAGATTCTTTGGCAAGTCAATAGAGGGCAAGATAATACACAGCTAGTATCTCTCATGATTTAATGATTAACAAAGTTCTGCCACAATTTTTAAACTGTTGGGGACATCAAAAAGTTCACAAGCTGAAAAGAACATATTAACTGAAGAACACAATGGGATAGTAAATCCTGAAAAGCTCTCATGGAAGGAGGAGAGCTCACTTGATGTACTTTTATTTATTACCTAACATCAAGAAACAGGAGAGGGAAGAACATGTGGGTTGTCACAGCCATATCAATAAATAGAACCTTGTGTTAGAAAACCTAACAGCACATACATGTACTGTTATACTTAGTTTGATACAATGCTAATAAGCCAAAAGACAAATTACTGGATATGCCAAAATACTTTTTTCCCCCCCTCATTTTTAAGCATTACAAGGTAAGTTTATGACTGCAATACACTTGCCTTCTTGAGAGCAGAGATGCACAAGCTTAAAAGAAATGGACTCTACCGTCTTGCTTTATTCAGAGAAATTTGTTTCTAAATAAATTTAAGATTGAAAGCAAGGCCACAACACAAAATTATACCCAAAAGTGCTGAATACAGAAGTTAAGGATTTTGTTTTTGTTAATCTGCTTTGTAATTTAAATAGGAAATATTAAATCTCCAACTACAGAAAGATTCCAGGATATAACGTGTTCCTAATGAATGACATCCTACAATATCCATACCCACTGTATGGTACCATTAAGAAATCACAAGCAAGAGTCAAAGAGGAGCTTCATGTTTTTCACATTTCTGATCTACATTATACTATTTCTTTCAGTAGTTTCCCATTATCATATTCAAGAACCTTTTCTCTATAATGAAGTATTTTCATTTTCATCTTATCTAATGTTTCAAATAAGCTAAAGCAGCAAAAGTTAACAGTGACCAAAATTTTTTTACAAAAATAAATTTAAAAACACCCACAATTACTCAGTGCTGCAGATCAGCCTCCACAGACTTAGTAAAAGCCTCCTAAAACTCTGTCCCTCTTAGTAGAGAGTGAAAAAGTGACTTAAAAGTTTCACTACCAACATCCTGAACAGCAGATCCTAAGTTTCACTGATGAGTGTGTTACAACACTGACCAATGCACTACAAAAAAAGCTTACTTCACACTCTCTAGTTGGCAGTTTTAGTATTTTTCTGCCAGAAGTCAGTCATATCCTGTTGCCTATAATGTGCTGGGGACTGAAGATCTACAAAGTTTAAAGATCTTTTCTCTTACTTGAAGCCACACTTGCATCCTCTGAAGTTCACATCTCTCACATTACTATTTTGATCTTCCTGACTGGTGAGGAGGAAAAGAGATCTAGAGTTCAAGTCATATTTCAAAGATCACAGTCATCACAGGCCTACTTTGTTAGCTCTTCAAAAAAAGAAAACCTTCAACATGACAAAAAATTCACAGCCCGAAACAGGAGGAGACCTAATGCCACAAGGTTTTTGGCATAACATACCCTATGAACAAGTTTCAAAGGTATATAAGAAGTTCACTGAAGAAACCTTTTCCTTTAAAGAAAAATTAGACCAGGATCATGGTAAGATACGTGTAAAATGACTGCTCCTCTACCTTATAACCAGACCAGAATCCTTGGGGTTTGATGCCTCCAACAGGACAATATTACACTATGTCATAGGCTCAAAGAAGGAAGCCTGCCACTAGAAAACTGAAAATGTGCAAAATCTCATCATTCGTAGTATCTTCTCCTTTGCCTTTTGATTTATTATTTTCCAGTGGGCTTGGTTTGACTCTTTCAAACCCCTTCAGTCAATCCCTAGATTTCCATTTAATGACTTCGTGTTCATTCACCAATGTATCTTTACCCAACAGCTTGTAAAATAAATGTTTATTTTCTTCCATTCCCTGGCTTTTGTAGTCACTGTATTTTCACCTGCCAAGCTCTCCTCAGGTACACATAGCCCTGAAGGCTTTTGAGATAAGTGAAATATTTATACTCCCAGAAACAGAAAGGAGGAGCTAACAACCTGCCATTTAAAAAAAATAAATAAATAAATTGCTGCATTCTTTCAGTTATATTTTTCTTCTTTCAGCCTTCATAGATGACTATGACTAGATGCTACAACAACAAAAATACTCACTGTTAATCTGTCCTCTCCCCAGTCTGTGTGTTGCATTTTCTTTGGTGTGCCACAGGGCTCCCATGTACATGTGAACTAGGTCAGGCTAGCATGACTTGGTCTAACAGAGCACGCAGGTCTTCCAGTATTACTAGAAACAGTCCACCTGCCCTGCCTTCCTTAATGTACAGAGATACTGCAATCCAACTGGTCATCCCAGTACAGGAAACATCACAAGATCTTAACCTGCCTCTTTGCTCAAGGCAAAGGAAACTCCAAATTACAAATCTCTAAAACACACACACACACACACTCACTTTCATTGTCTGAGTAGAGGCACAAAATACACCTACAAACCCCATGAAGAAACCATGTAATACAGATTTTTCTAGGGCCACATTTTTGCTACTCAAGCCAGTTTGTTGACCACACCCCATACTAAAGCCTCTTCATTTTGTGTACAGATTTTAACTTGCAGGAGCAACCAACCAGAAGAAAGGAAGAACTGAGGCTAACCAGCTGGGAAGTGTGAAAACTGTGTGTACACCAAGGCTGATCTGGCCAAAGGCCTGTGACATTCCTTCTCTGCTCAAGGAGCTTACCAGTTTACAGGATATACATATGCATACAGAGAACAAGTGTTCCAGTCTCCAGAAAACGTTCCAGACAAAGACCTGCCAGAGACATTCCTGGGAAACCTGACAAACTTGCAAATTCCTTTGTAGTGTCTCCAGCGTATGCATCCATTTAACAATGAAAAAAACCCAAACCCGTTAGTGCTGCTGCTGTGGATGGCTGAACTCCCCTCTTCCCTCTGAAAAAGTCAGGCTTTCATTTAGACACTCTCTGCCTTAAAACTTCCTAGTGAGAGTGATTTTGATAAGGCACAGTCCTCCCAAATGTTTGATGATCAGGTTATAATCTTTCCTGTAACATGAGTCCTTGCTGCTCAGCCTGGCCTATTTGGTGACTCTCTGCAGATGTTGCTGCATCATAACAAAAGCCTCTGCTCCTATTCCTTTTAGGCCCTCATAGCAGAAGAGGTTCAGTTCAAACACTGAAGTAACTACAAGGACATTTTTGCTTCCTACCACCTCTGCCAAGACCAGTTACATTACTGCTGATGCCACAAATTAGTAGTATCAAAAGTAATTCCAGTTCCTGTGTGAACTCCCCGGGGGATGAGAAGCTGGGATCCTGCAGCAGTACAGAGCTGTTGAAAGAGGAAAGAAAATTATCCCTCAGGTGACTTCTCCTGGCTTCTTGTTCCTCTTCTTAGTTACAGTGAGATGCCTTTTTTCCTCTGCACTTACCCTGATGGAGCGGAATGGAAGGGTAAAAGCAAACCAAATGACAACATAATGAAAATAAATCTGATTAAGACACAGATAAAGTGGGTTGAGAGGCAATGGATTAACACTAGAAGATAAAAACCCTTCGGTGAGGAGAACATCCCCATGAGATTTCTGCAAATATTTGCTGCACTCCAATTTTCATGGTCTTTTTGCAGTCACCATGTTATGCTGCTCAGTTCAAGAACAGAAAATGCTGATGCCCACTGGGACCTGTACAATGTGTTTGGGCACACTGTCAGTTCACTGTGGCACTTCTGCTGAGGACAAGGCAGTCCAGTGTACCACACTGTGCAATTGAGACAGGTACCTGAGCATTGGTGTGGGTTCAAATAAAGTAGCTGATGTTAAACTGAAGCTCTCTATTATGGGATTCCTGTGGCATATGGTCACTGTAAAGTACCCATTCCAATTCTTCCTCACTCCCTCTCCCCTGTCCTAAGGTTTAGCGAGCAAAGTTTGCCTCTTGCTAATTCCCACCTTCCGTCCAAATGAAAAATGTAGAATGAGAAAAGTGCCTCATCCTCCTATGGGCTTGTCAGCATGTTTGCAGGCACTCTACTTGCTAGATCTTGGGCACTGATTGGCTGCATAGCAGAGGTGGAGGCAGCTCGGTATAGCCCTTGCCTGGGTGGTCTGATGTTATTCCTGTGATTATCCCTGGCTAGAATAATTGGAGCTATTCCTAATGATAGCTGAGTCCTGAAATCTCACACTCTCCCTCACAGAGAGGGGCAGAGCTCCCACCAGGCTTCCCCTCCTCCTCCTCTTCCTCCCCCTTCTCCTGGTGAAGCTGGCCAATTCAACACATTCTTCAGTTCACTAGCATTAATAACTACAAAGCACTACAGCCTGGTAGATACCAACCGCAGCCCCCCACACCAGCCAATGATAGGGACCTCACACAGATCCAGCACTGCAGAAGAAAACCTTTTTATCTCACAGCATATTTCAGAGAGAAGTTGTATGCTATTCACAAAGAAAAAACATATCCAGGATCCAGCCACCTGGCTCTGGATCTACACACATGCTGTGCGTTTTAATGTCCTCCCTGTAGAAAGTCCTGCAATACAAGCACGTGAAAATACTTTATGGTAAACACACATGAAATAAAGACTTCAGGATTAAAGCCTAGCAAGGAACACAGCAGAGGGAAAAGGAGTCTGGATTACTGGGGTCATAGTCCTCATCCATCAGGGAAGGCCAACGGCTAACAGAAGGTACAGATAGATAAAAAAAAAAAAAAAAAAAAAACCTCTCTCTCTTAGTTCAGCTGTCCAGAAATAACATAGCAGCCAGAAAGGTCCCTATATCACAAACCAAGGCAAGAAAGACAATTAAGTCCCTATGCATGAAAGAGGCTTACTGAACTGTATCTTCAGGGATTCATACCCCAACTCACCAATGTATCTGCCCTGATTATCCAATAGCACTGCTACTGTCTTAGGCTCATGCTAGGCAAACTGAACAGGACAACTGAAAAATTGCATTAACACATTGACAACACTGCAGGTGAACCACTACACATTGACAAAAACATCATCACTCTATAAAAATAATCATTTGCATGCCATTACTAGGGAAACCACTAATTGCAGGTACTGATTTCCTCACAAGTGTCTCATTAACCTACTTACTATAAAGGAAATATATATCTTGAGTACCATAAAGCACTGTAGCAAAGAAAGTCATAAATATGGAAGCAGCGGCATCCCTATTCCTCCGTGTTAAAGACAAAAGGTCAGTTCAGAGCAGTGGCCCAGCAAACTTGCTGTCCTGCCCGACATATTTCAGAAGATAGAAGAAATGTTAGTTTTCATGTATCTAACAAACTTCTTATTGATAAGGAAAATTAATTAGTTATTTCTGTATATTGAAACCTAGAGATATATCCTTTGTTGAATGCTTATTATTCTATCTGAAGTGACTATGGTCTGCTAAGCTTTCTGCCTCTATGGTATCTTGTTGCAGGAAGTTTCAGAAGGTAAGTATATTCTGTGACAATAACTAAACACTTTTATTGTTAGTTTTTACTCTGATGTCTTCCTACTAAACCGAATATCCCCTTTTATTATGAGAAACATGAATAAAATAAGCTTTATTTACCCTGTTATCCACTGCTCTGTATAATTCCTTCATACCTAACCTGCTCCCTAAACAAAGAACCTTTCCCTTACCCATTAAAAATGCATTTTGCAATTAATTGTCCTAGTTACTCATCTGTGAATGCCAGTTATTTTCCCTGAATTCATTTGAGGACTGGCAACCAGAACTGAAAATCATTTTTTTTCTAGGGAGGGCATGTAACTGATGCTTACATAATTACATACAATTTCCTAGCCTGTTCTCTAAACATGCTAATAATTTTTGCTTGTTGCCTTTACTGCTTGACTTAAAATAGGTATCTCCACTGACTCTTCCAGAACAAGACTTGATTTTTCTTCCCAAAATGATTAATTTAAAGCTTATTACTTTAAGCAGTTAAAATTACAAATGACAAACAAATGCTGAACTTCAACTGCCATTGCCTTACCCAGTTAATGCAGTTGTTAAATTTCTCTTAGCTTTTCTCAGAACAATCAACAACAGAACACAGAAGGACTGACAAATTACCAGGAGGCACACTCAGGTTTAAGTTTCCAGTACACACATAACTTCACAGTAACTGAGCATCTGGACACTGATAGCCCACATTACACTGAAGGTTAACAAGAAGTTACCTTGCGTAGTAAACAAGCTGCACAAGCACATGTTCACATGGATGAACACTGGACTGGTTAATCTACTGCAAATCTACGCCCTCTATTACCTTGCAACAACTTGCTTTTATAACCTAAAGGATGATTATAATATGCCAGCCATTATCAACCTCCTCCTTTCGAATCTTTAATTTTACACTCCATGTGCATTCTGTATTCTGTGTCTTTAGGTACCCGCTTGCTGTATAGCAAACTGGATAGTTATTCTTTTGTTTGCTTTTCGTTTTCAATCTATGACAAAACTTTGCCTCTCATCCTACAGATACCTGGCTTGCTTAACAGTCCCCACAGAAAGCTTGTCAAAAACTTTTCTGTAAGTTTGACCAACAAAAACCAGTTCCACTAGATGCTGTTTTTCTCAGCTCAAAGAATTCTAATAGATCAAGACATGGGTTTGGTGTTTGTGGTTTTTTTTGGAGGTCCAAATTATGTTTACCTGGGTGAATTAAAACTCCATTTTATTTCAATTTAATATATATCTGCTGGTGGAGCAAGACTCCCTGCTTTAACTTACTGGAAACTCTAGACTTCCTTTCACAGATAAGCACATTTGTTGCCTTGCTGTCCTCTACACCAGCTTTACTGCTGACCACACCTTTTAGTACAAACTTTGTCACTTCACTGTTGTATTTCTGAACTCCTAAATAAATGCAATCTAGCCATAGAAGTCTCACAAAACATCTTTTGCCTATCTTTTCTTCAAGGAGTTTAACTTCATCACCAGGAAAGAAAACATATCTTGTGTATATACTATAGTGAAAACTCATGCAAAAGAAATGCTTCATGTACCTCACTATGGAAGCGAAGCCTGGACAAGCACTGTGTAGTTGAATACAAAAATATATCATGGTCACTCAGAAAATCTACCTTGTCTTCTAGGAGCTGAGGTCTTTATTGCTTGCTTGTCACAAAAGGAAATTAGCACCTTCATTCTCCTCCTATACATTTCCAGCCTCTTCTGTGGGAAAATATCTTGGAAGAACCCAGAAGGAAATAGCAATGCAGACACATTTACTATAACCAGCACATTTCCAGAGCTACCACTGCCATAAGCCACTTCTCAGCTTCAGTATACCTACACTAATTGACTGGTGGCTGAACAGGTTACAGGCTCCACCATCTACAACTACTGGACCCTGCTCCTTTGCTGCCCAATGCAGCTGTGCTCAGGAAGCTACTCAGCCCTTCTAACATACAGCTTTGTGAATTCCTCTCTGGATTTCCCCTTCTATACTGCACAATTTAACTAGCAGTAACCAGGTATTGTCAGAATACATGAGTCTAAAAATAAACTAATAACTATATAAATGACAGCAAGAGGACAACTTGAGTTCTTTAGATGGACCTAAAAAAATCACAGCAGTTGGAGTCAGGTAGGAAATGAGTAGTTTTAAGGAGAAACTATCAATTCATTTTTAAAAGTTCTTTTCTGAAAAGACTGAAGCATAATAGATGCATTTCAATTTTTTTCCCGAATATTTGTTTAGACACTAATTTTTATCAAAAGAGGAAGTTTCCACCATATATTTATCTTTCAACAAATCAGTATTTCCTGAATGAAAATGTTTCACTACCAAATTTTTTTTTTTTTTTAACAGTTTTATTGACAAAAGTTAGCTTTAAAAGGTTGAATTCTGATTACATTAAAAGACCAAACTGACAACTCTGAATATTACTGGACAAGCAAACTAGCTTCTCCTGATTTTCCCCATGCCACTTCAGGCTTTGCAAGATCAAGGTGTCTAAGCAGAGTCTGGCCTGATGGAAAATCAGCACCACTAGTATATACAGCACTCACATTTTCTGAGTCCATAAACCAGAAAGTGCTCTGTTTTAGTGACTTATCCTTTGAAGTTCAAGGCCTATCTGCAAATAGGAAACATAAATCTGAGAAGATTTGGGTGTCCTGGTTCCGTGTAAAAAGGGGTTCAGGGCAGGACCCACACGGAACAGAACTATGTACTCGCCTCTCCCCCCTCCGCGAGAGAGAGAGAGACTTTTGAAAAAAAAAAAATGAAGTATATTGTTCAACAAGGAACAGAAAATGAGAAAGGGAGGTAAGGAAACTAGTATATACAAAGATTAGGTGAATAATACAAAAAATAAATTATACAAAACCCTCAGAAATGGTTCCAGGGTCCCACGGAGTGGAGCTCTCCGAGCTCCAAGGCAAGAGTGAAATAAGAAACCACTCCCTGCCTCTTATCAGAGTGTGTGTGGGAAGGGGAGGGAATACAATGGTTTCACACCCACCTGGGGTCCTCCCAGTTGCTGGAAGGTCACGACCCCATTCCAAGCCTCAAACCACAACATTGGGTTTATTAGTTAATAAAACTAAGTGTAGATTTGGGTTTTTATGACATTTTCTAATTCTCTGCCTAATCTTGCTTTTTCTATAAAAGGACTTCAGAGATGTTCTTATCTCACAGAATATCAATGTTCTTGTCCCTGTAAATACTTCGAAACAGTACAACAAAAGTAGACTATCATGAGATTTACTCCTTTCAGCACATCCCAACCCAGCCCAGTACTGACAGACAAGCTTGCGAGAGACTTCTGGTGTCTCAGGGACCCTAGCTTTATTTCTTACATACCTGCTGTGTCAGGAGACTGATGTGGCTTGGTAGGGAATACTGGCAGGCTGCTTGCTTTCCTGCCAGCTGCTGCAGGCCTGGTGCTGCCACACTGGGGCTATAACACTTGCTCCAAGAAGAATGATCTTCCTCATCTTTGTGCATCTTGTCTGAGCCCACATGCTGCCTGCTTGGATTGCGATGGCACAAACCTACCAAACAAACATTTGGACACGTGAGAATCGCTCAGCTGCTGACACTCAGCCTGCTGATCACAGAGATACAAACCCAGGTATGACACTTTCTCCAGATTTTAGGGAGAATAAAGCCTTCTGTTCTGTGTGGGTGTTACCTATACAAGCTTTTGTCAACTTCAAACTCATATTCTCTTTATCATAATGTATCTAATGGCACCCAGTTCCAGAGAATATTTGCTCCTAAGGTAAATCTACGGTTTTTCCTTAATAACAAATGGATCTCTTTAAATAAGCTACTTGGCTGGAAAGCTGGATGTATTTCAGTGCTAGAAAGGTTGTCTATATGTATATACACAGCAAGCCTAGTGAGCATATGCTGATCGTGACATACAACCTAAAGCAAACCATCATTTGAAAACATTAAATAGGTTAACAGCTGTGGTCCTCATAATACATCTGTGGTTCCCCAAACTTTCCTAATATATTACAGTCCGCACCCATAAATTCCTACAGTTTCTTCTACCTTCAGATTCCTTACACTGTGAAATTTCATTGCTCAATTATGTTCTACCCTAGCATGGTAAATGAGGCATCTCTAGATCCTGTTTTTAAGATACTTTTGGATATAGCAGTTTTGAAAGGTCCTAGAGAATGAAATACAGTAATGACTCATTCAAATCTTTCTTTTTTTTGGAAGTCTTGACACGCCTTAGAGTAATCAACTATTATGAGGTTTGGTTAAAGGATTTATCTGTGTGATAGAGGAACACAGAACTAACAGCACACATATTAAGACAGGACTTCTGCTAAACAAAACTACATTAAAAAACACTGACGATAAGTGAGAGAACAGGAGTACAATCAAGCAAAAAACCCCAATACTTCATTTTCTGTCTCTTTTTAAACAAGTTCAAAGGCCAAAGTAAAATTTAAAGGCCGATGAGAGACCTTATTGGTCTCTACAACTACCTGAAAGGAGGTTGTAGCAAGGTGCGTGTCAGTCTCACAGGTAACAAGTGATAGTACAAGAGGAAACAGCTTCAAGTCACATCAGGAGAGGTTTAGGTTAGATAAATGTCTAAGAAATTTCTTAGGTTAGAAAAATGTCTTCACTGAAAGGGCTGTCAAGCACTGGAACAGGCTGCCCAGGGCAGTGGAGAGTCATTACCTCTGGAAGTATTTAAAAAGACATGTAGATATCATGCTTAAGAACATGGTTTAGTCATGAACTTGGCAGTGCTGGGTTAATGGTTGCACTTAGTGATCTTACAGGTCTTTTCCAACCAAAATGATTTTATGATTCCCTGTTCATCTGCTCATTAACAGGGCATGCTTAGCAAACAAAGGCTGCTTCCTGCACTTTGCCATTTCCTCAGAAATTTAGCACTATTCAACAAGACCCATAATTCTGGGAATGTAAAATGTCTATCTACTCCAGAAGAGAGACTACACAATCTCTATATTGAACTAGCAGGTTTTTTATGCATCCTAGAACACTCACCTACTTTTGCAGAGGATGGTCGGGACAATCTTTGACTGTAGATCTGAGCAGCTCTCTGAAGAGATGAGAGTGGGCCGATAGTGTAGCTACCAGAACGACACCGACGTAGCCCCACAAGGCTAGAAGCCTCGCTGGACACTGGGTTTGTGAAAACAGAAGAGCTGTCAGGAGCTATGCTCTGTGAGGAGGGTAGCAGGGATGGGGACTGAATCAGCCTGGGACCAACTGGAGGAGCCAGCAACGACTGGTGACCAGGCACCTGTGAGTTTTCAGAGGCTGAAGGCTGAGTTGGTATCCAGGAACCAGTACTTCTCTGGAATGTGGCACCAGAAACAGAGGAAGAAGTACTAGGAGGGCAGCATCGAGGTAATTTCACTTCGGCGTTTAAGAAGGTAGATCCTTCTGGAACTATACAAAGATAATGAGCACACTACATGAGAAAAAGCTGCTTTTCAGGTCCTTCAGATAACAGCACACCAACTACATCTCTTCAGACACACTGAAACTAAAATGACCTCATCTACCAGCAAAGACAAGAAGAGGCTATACATGATGAATACACGCTTTCAGAGCATGTCATATCTAGATCTTACCCCACAGAAGAACAGCTAACTCTTTCTTACATCTCACTTTACTGTATTTTTTCTTGGGTTTAAAAAAAAAAAATCTGCAGAATCTTCCCCAAAATTAGGCATTTGAGCTCCTCAATTTTAACCCAAATGTTCCAACTTTTGTTTAAAACAATATTTTAAAAAGTATACACTTTTTTTTTTTTCCTTGATGACAATTTAAGCAAGTTCACTTACAGGTTGATTTAACTTCTTTGGGTTTATAGCCTTTTAATGCCCCTTCAGCAGGCAGATCTGCAACTGAATTTTTGGGCTGATCACCTTTTATCTTTTTCGCCACCTCAGGACGCTCTACAACAAAATCAATGAGTCAGGAAGCAGAATGATACAAACTGTGATATCATTAGAACAGGACTGCAGAATTTAAACCTTGTTACAATGGACTTCCTTGCTAATATTTACTGTAGACGACTATTGATCATAATTGCACTGTCATGGTACAGTAGCATGTAGTACTGGCATGTATGGCTGACACTGCACTTCCTTCCATGGACACCTAACTAAGCTCAACTATACAGGCACTGCCCTCCAATGGGTATGCTTATTGTTAGCTGCACAATGGCCTTTATTTCTCTTACTACTTAGTCTGATTTCAAGATTCTCTGTTAATTTGAAGTCTCAACGCACATTCTCATTTCAGTCATGAAACACCATATCTAGTTTCTTATAAACGCTAGTCCAGATTCATCCCATTTCACTTCAGACAAGGAAGGTAGGAGTGCAGTTACTTTAGTCTTCTATATATGAGGCAGTTAAAAAAAAAAAAAAAAAAAGATATGCAACCTCAAGAAACCTGAATAACATTCAGAGGGGTTGTTCTCTTTCCACAGACTGAAGTTAAACTGGATTTGGCTGGGCAACATCATCTCAGAATGGCCTGCAAAACTCACCCCCTTGAGACTGTTTCTCTGACTGGTTACTGGTGCTGCTGGGTTTTGTGCTTGTGGAGTTTGTTCCTAAGAAGACACTTGCTGATTTGTTTTTGTGCGTGTAAAATGTCAGCACTTCTTCCAAGTCACTTTCACTACAATAAAGAGAGAAGAATAGATATAAGGGAGGATTCTAAGATTTTCTGCACTCACATAACAGTCAACAATGAGAAACGTAAAGGAGACTGAAGAGTGGAATGGGGGGAAAAAGGGTAGGGCCAGACAGCCTAATGACTTGCTCAGTTCTGCAGGGTACAAGCAGAAGGAAAGGAAAGGAACATGCCTTGGTTTAAACCAAGATTCCCACTGACATGCCATTTTGTTACGCAGTAGAAAATTCAAGGCATTCAGGAGCTTTCCCAGGATAAGTAAAGAGCAAGTGAAAACTCCAAACATTTTTGGTGATATCAGCTCAACAGGAAAAATTCAGTTCACAGCTAAATTTCTGAATCTTCCTCAGGTGCTCTCTAGAACTATCTAGAACAATCTCTAGAAATATCTAGAACAAGCAGCTATCTTGTTCATGAGACAACTCAGTTCAGCCTCTGTTTCATTGTCATTGTTAGCAGTTTCAATTCAGCAGCTGAGGGAGGAGAGGAAAGAGGAGGCAAGAGCTCGTTAATTAGCCAGAACTGCAGGCCAAACAGAACAGTCAGTATTTCCATGAATCTCACAAAACTTGCATACGTTTCTTGTTTGCTTTACAAGAAGAAAGTTTAACTCCCCCAGATGCCCTAAGCATCTATGGGTCCCAAACAAGTATCAGTTACTCGGCCATTCATATTAGAGCTTGTGCAAGCTGTAATTATAACTTTTTTGATATCTGACATGCTTTCCTTTTGCTTTGTAGTGTTTCCTCAGCGTTAGTGAGTGTGTATATGGCAGAGCAAACACCAAAAGCAAGTAACACCAGTGACGCCACAAAAAAAAAAAGTAACACAGGAATAATACTTTGCACAGTTATAAACCTTAAAAATGTCTCCTACATATCACACTTGTATTAATCTTAGGTAGCCTGAGCTTTGGCAAAAGCAACATCTAAAGGTGATCCCACTGGAGTTTGGACCTTCAGAGCATGCTGCGAAGTTTACCTTTCCTCCCAGAACAATGAGAACAGAGGTGAAGAGGAAATGTAAGAAGGAAAAGTTGGCAGTAGAAAGGTGATTTGGGCTTAAGTTAATTTAGCAGCATAAGCATATACTTTTACATTGCTCTGAGGATATTTAGAAGCAATGGTAGTAGCATGTGTATAACCAAACACAATGCCATCCATGTGACAGCCAAGTTAGAGCCCACAAGACAACCCCAATTATTACCATTTTTTCTCCAGTGTTGCATTCACTGTACTGTAGAACAAACACTCAAAGCAGAAGTCTATCCCCCTTTGCTTGGCTCCAAATTACTAGCTCACTGATTTAAGCTTCAAGCACAGTGCAAAGTAGCATTAGATACAAGATTTTTCAAATATAGGTGATGCTTCATAAGAAGCAGAAAGAGCACCGCTAGAAATTGTCTGATCGCTGGCAAACTGGCTTTTGCTGTTCCTTACCACTCAGGCAGATGATCTGGGCAAAATCTCCAACCCCAGCCCAGACTCTGCATCAGGCCATGATGGCATGGTAGCCACTAACATGGAAGAAGAGTATGCAGAATAGAATAGGCATCTCCTAGCATTTCTGACAAGCAGCAAAATAACCTGCCCTAGAAGGCAACAGTCATTTTGGTGGCCAGAGACGTCAGAGAACCAAGGATGTGCCATGGGCCCATGTAATCTGCATTGCTAGTGACAGGAGTAGATACTACAACACAGAGTAGTCAGTCATCTTGAGTATCATCGTTTCATAGAACTCTACTTGAAAAGCAGTGAGTTTTTCCCTAGAGTCTGTAAATATATTGTGACAAAGACTACATCAAATATATTAGAAAAATGTAAAATTAATTGCTTTCATAACAATGTAGCACCAAGAGATACTGGGAAGCCTCCTGAACTCAGTTAAGAAGCCTCAGCTACCACCCACTTGTAATCAGTCACTAAGAGTGCTATCCAAATAGAGAAAAAAGAACGAACAGTTTTGTAATTGATCATGAAAAAGGTCAAACAAAGGAGTCAGAAGAAATCTGGTTTTATTCTCAGGAATCGGGGACTTTGAGGATGTAATTCCACTTTACTGAATTCCAGGCCTCTCCATAGTCAGATAGCTAAAATACCATTGTTTTTCATACAATGCTATAAGCCAAAAGGAGTATTTACTCATTTGCAAAATACTTTTCATACCAGACTCTTGTAAGTTTAAGGCAGATAAAGTTCAGCACATTATCAAATAGAAAATGCTGGGTTTTCATTGTGAAAGTAGCTGCTTGCACTGAACAGCCTTAGCAAGCCAAATAAGAGCCTAAGATCAAAACAAGGGAGTCCAACTTCCTTCCTTCCTCCTCTCAAAGCCCAGACCTGGAGAGTTCCTAAAAAGAGGCAGCAAGCATGACATTTGTTTCTGAGAGCAGAAACCTGAGAGGCAGAATCACAACTATTCAACCACAGCAGCTCAAGGCCATCTGAGCAGCAGCTCTACTTTCATTCTCCTTCCAAAGTACTACTGTATTTGCTCCAGCATCACAGGAAAGGAGACCATTAGCTCACCAGCAGCAGTTAGAAATTTACACAGACCAGGGCAGTCACTGTTTTGTCCTTTGGGAATCTACTTAATGGTCAAAGAATTTATTGTATGTCCTTCTCTATGCACCAGTTGCTGATGTTACAAGTGTTTGGTTGCTGGAAGGGAGAAAAAAGACAAGTTCTCTGTCCCACAGCAAGAGCAGGAACAGGTGCTACAGTCAGTAAGGATATCGAGGTCTTTAGATCAATCAGACAATCTTTAGAACAATCCCATCACCTTCAGGGCTGGGAGCTCCTTTTGTTAAAGAGGATAAAATCCATTCCTACCTTGCTCTGGTAATAAAGTTCTGAAAACCTTCAGGATTCACTCCCTCCTCCTCTTCCTGTTTCTTTTTTGATCGCTTCTGAACCATCCGCTCTGTTTCCTGTTAATAAGCAGTACCAGTAAGGATATCTGTTTAATTACTTTATGTTCCATGGCATAGCTACAGCTCAGAGAATATAAAAACCAATTCCACGGGATCTAAAGAAAAAAAAAAAAAACAAAAAAAAACCACGAACCTCAAAGAGCCAAATTATAAGTATTTCATTATGTGCAACAGAACGTCTAGAGAACCCCAGAGACAGCATGCTAAGTGTACACTAGACTCCTTATTCTTCCACCTGACATGACTTATTAGAATTGATTTGCTGAGAAAAGATCAAGTCTTTACAAATGTGTGCTACTCTTTCAAATATAGTCTTTGCTGGCACATAAGGCAATATCAAGAAGGAGGAAAAAAAAAAAAATTAAGAATCATTATTTACAGACATTAGGTCCCCTTTCTACTTTTGCTGTTCCTGTGACAGATACAAAGTTCCTAGAAATAGCTTTATTTGAGCATCTGTCCCAAAAGGATATATTCAGGAAGGAGGACAAAAATACAAAATTATGCTAAAGAAATTCAGTCAAGGAGGCCTGCTCATGTATCAACATTTCCTACCGTAAAGCAGGAGTTCTCTTGATTTAATTTGTCATGCAGCAAATTGCTGAGAGCTTCTCTAAATACAGAAAATGTACTGCCTTAGCAAAAGCAAAGAAAGCAAAACAGTACAGCCTGTGGCAAATGTGTTTATACAGTAAGATATACTAGAACAAAAGATGGTAAGTCTGTGTGTGTGAGAACGGGAGCAAGCTCTCTGATATAAATCATATTTCTATTTTAAACTAGTAGGACTTGTCAATACTGGAGGTGGTATCGATAGGCCTGAAGTTGTTTTGGTTTTATTTTTTCAATTACAAAAAATGTTTCTTTCTGAAATACAAATACCAGCACGCAAGCTTTATCTGGCCAGACTTGACCTCCACTTCATTGCATTCTGCAGGTACTTTCAGCACTCCCAGGACAAAAAGGTCAGATGCATCTTTTGAAATATAATTCAGGAGAGGGGGGGAAAAAAGCTACTCTGGGATATGCCTCTACTCATCACTACTTAAATAAAAGTCTGGACAACACATGATCTTTTTTACTTCGTTTGCTGGAGGTAGTATTTTTTTCTCCTGTGTCATTACAAAAGATACATAATGGCTAGTAGGACTCCTCAAGTCAGCAAAAGAAGTCTATATATGTTGGAATCAGACATCAAAATAGCTCAAAGCCTAACAGTATATCAATGGCTTAAACATCTATGTCCTGAACTCTCAAATGATCTGGTCTCACTTGTTTTAGCTAAGAAAACAGGCTTATGCACTGATTTATTACCAGTCACGCAGCTTGGTTCTGTGAATTTGGTCAAAAGTTAGCAAAAAATTCTGATGTTTAAATACAATTTGATTGGAAATTATATCCAAAGCAGCTGCATTCTTCACTTACCACAGAGCTACCCAAGTGTTTTGTGGTTACTCCATGCATGGTAATTCAGTGAGCAATAGGCATGCAGTGCAATCCCTGGAACAGATTTGGCTCAATACCAACCTTGCTTTGACAGATCAAGTTACCAAATGTCAGTTCTGATGAGGTAATGTAAGTGAACATCCTCTGCTAACAAGTAGGAGCTTGGAGGCCTGTGTGCACAGCAGCCTCCAAAAGCAAAATTTAACCTACCCTTGTTCTAACACTGAAGAAATGGCTAAGGGGGCAAAGGAAAGGGGAAGGTGTTTTTGCAAAACAAGGATTATCATGAAGCCACTATGCTAAGAACAGCAGTTTCTACACCTAAAGAGGTGAAGCTTATTTAAATTAGGACCTATTTCTCGTTAACACTGAGCATGCAGAGTGCCATACTACAGATAGGTAGCAGACCCTTGGTATACCAAACAGTTAAATACATATTTCATACTGTTCTGTATTAAAAAAAAAAAGACCACCCCAAACTCTAAAGAAGCATCATAAAAATAGGGGATAAAGGGGAAGAGGTTTCAAAGCACTAGAATTAAAGGTAAGCCAAAGAAAAAGCAAACTGCCAGTTAAATTCCACTTGAACACTTCTTTTCACTTTTATGCACGTAATTACTAGACTACATGTATAATGCAGTAATACTGTTGTCTGTCTGACAGTTTGAACAGAAACTACCATTACTGGATGTGCAACTTGCAAACACACCGTGTAAACTGCAGAACAGAGCCTTCAGAACAGCATGCTATCTTGACTAGGACAGCAGACAGCAGGAGATACTTCAGAAAAAGAGAACAGAAACTAAAAAGCTACCAAAAGAAGAATCAAGAAATCATTAGTCACCTTGTTGTAAGAGATTATGAATTCGCCCAGCTGGTGAGCCAGGATACGACGACGATCACTCAGTCCTAAACAACGGCTGGGAAGCAGCATCCTCAAGGACTGCTGAAGATTGCTGGCAGCTCGCTTCAGGAAGCGCACCACAAGCTCCTGCAAGCAAGAAGGATGGAGTTAACAATGGGCCAGCTGCAAAATGTGGGGAGAAGAGAACAGAGGTACTACAACCGTTAACCGCTGGCAAGAACTAAACACACTGTCCTAAGAAAATGAGCTTACAACTGGCAGGCAAAAGTATTCTGCAGCATGCATTTTTAATATAGCCCAAATCCAAGGTGAGGAGAAAGGAGCAACGGTGTGCCTTGCCTCAGGTGGGTGTGAATTGGGAACACGTGAGAAGTGTTTGTGTGAAAAGCATGGCAGTTAAAGAAAACAAGAACAAAAAAGCAGCAAAAAGCAGCAACAGCACAGAACAACCTGTGAAGTCCAAAACCTCAGGAGAAGGTTTCCAAAAAACAGCCTACATTATGTTAGAGAAGGCCTGTGATGAAGTGTACTGACACAAAATCCTCTCAGTGCTACCACACAGAAGGGAACCTTGGTGAGATATCTCCACTACAGTGACGTAGCCCCATTTCATCACTTTTCATCTATGTATACCATTGCCACAGCCTCTCCACAGGAACAGATAACTACATCTACAGCCATGTAATTCCAATACCCCACCATGTCCCTCTGACCTCTGGTGGGAGAAACACATGGCAAGGCAGATCCTAAGGCAAGAAGCATCCAGTGGGTGTTTTGAACCCTTTGTCTCTCCTCTGGATTTGCTTTTGGTCAGGAGCTCTGCTAATGTATAAATGAGCAGCCTCACAGCCAAACTATTAGATTTCACAGCTCGCCTCTCACTGCCATTACTTCAGACTGCTTTGAGCTGTTATTTTAAACATTATTTTTCACAGTACAGCAGACAAAATGACTCTCAAAAAGCCAGTTTTAATTTCCACTTGGAAAGAGCTGGGGCAACATTTTCCAGTGAGTTGACCGATTACTCTTGACACACAATTCTATCTCTGAACTCCACTGGCTGTTTCCCTGCAACACCTCTTCAGCAAGAATACATTTGGATTTGAAGAAAGCTCAAGAGCCTACTGTACAAAGCTCTTTTACGAAGGTTTGTGAGGGGACCTGGCCTTGCTGCAGTCTTTAAAATGTACATACATCAAAATATAGGGCTTTAAAATGCTACCAAAAAAATTTATCACGTTTTTTAAAAAAAACAACAGCTATGCTAGAAAGTAGCCTCCTGTCCTTAGTGGCTTTCACTTTTTTCCTCCCTCTAGAACTCAAATAAGATTCCTAAGCACAGATGCCTGCAAAAAGTAAAACAGTACAAAAAGCTTAGCAAGATATCTGTTCTATTTGAGTAGATACATGCTCTGTTTAAATGGAGCAGAAACTGGATATTGCCAAGTAGAGAATCTTAAAAGAGAAAAATTCAAAAGCACGTAAGCTCAGAGATCACTGAAGGAGAACCAGTAAAAGACCTGAGCAGCCTGACTGTCAACCATGCTCCAGTCATTAAGAGCCATCTACTCTATCACTGCTCAAATGTCAGTCAACAGTGCTACCTTGTCTGTATGATAAAAATAGAGCACTGGCAGCTGGACAAAGACAATTATAATCTCAGTTGGACTTCAGTTCTTGCAAGGATGAGAAACGATCTCAAAACACTCAAGGCAGATTTCAGCTTTGCTTCTCAAGTCTGGCCAACACAAAGCTTCTTACCATTTGCTCATCCTCTTTGGCAGCCCAGGCAGGATTCTGAATCTGGTCACCAGCCTCTTTCATCAGTCGCAACTGAACGTGCTGTAGATAGGCAGAGAAAGCCCTACGAGCTTGAACTTTGCTGTGGACCAAAAGAACCAGTCAGCTATCTTCAGAGTAGTAGTGGGAACAATTACAGCAGTCAGGCACAGCTTATGGACCAAAGTACAGTCTGCAAGGACTTCTAGGTGCACAAATACTGAATCTTAAGGGAAGGAAGACCCCTTCACCCCACCAATATTTTCACCAAGACCTTCAGTTCACCAAGATGGGGTAGGTATTGCAGAAGACACAAACAACAGCACTCTCCAAGTTCTAAGATAATATCTAGAAATGGAATTCTCTCCTTGCCTTTTCACAGCTGTAGCAACTCTCCTCCAAAAGCCAGTAACATGAACATCAGCAGAACTGTGTATTTTTAAATCAAATTCAAGGCTCTCCTGGGCTTCTGTCTTCACAGGCATTTTGAGCACCACAACAACAGACCATAAAATAAATAAAGGGCTTGGTACTGGTGCCAGAGTTATAACAAAGGCCCTGCAATTCCCCTTGGAAATGAGAGAATGAAATCTGTGAAAGTGAGCTCTCTTCCCCTGCTGGCCCAAGGACACAAGCCAAATTTCATTGAGCAAGGCACTGCTGAAGAATGAAAGAACATCAGCAAAATCTGCTGTGCAGCTGGCTGAACATGTTGGGAAGCTGCAAGTATGAACTGAGGAGAGGACTGGGAGGGACACATCACTTCTCATTCCCTTACAATGGTAGTCACTTCAGCATATGCATCTGCTGTGAGAAACTGCTGAAAGTATTGCCTAATTCTGTTCATTGTCATCTTGGCCTAAACCCTCTTCCCCAACATTCTGCTCTCCCACTCTTCCTCATAGTCACTACAAGCTGTCCCTTGAATTGCCAAGCATAATTTCTCCTTTTGTTTTCATAAGTATGTAGAAGCAGATGGGCTTTAGTGTCAGTGACAAATTCCCCTCCTATCACAGGCAATGTTCTAATACTGTTTAAGATGAAAACTGATAGCTTTATTTTTTAAAAAATAGAGTTTTCAATCCACTACTTTCCTGGAATATTATTCCACAACTTACTGTTCTAATAATTAGGAACCTTCTGGTACTACCCAGCCTAGCTTCATTCATGAGCAGTTTATAGTTGCTTTTTCTTTCTTCAGGATTGTCCTGTACCTTAAATAATTTTATCCCCAATGGGTCTCCTACCTTGAATGTATTTATTAACAGCAATTACATCCTTTCGAATCTTTCATTTTATTACTGTGAACTACCCACATCTTTCAGTGTCTTCTAAAATAGCACCCACACTGATGACATGATGAGACTAGCAGCTCATCTTCAACTGTTCCAGTCACAATTTACCTTCCATGAACATGGGTGTTAGAAACTGTATACAATATGCCACACGAAGTGTCAGAAATACCTCAGGTAGGAAACCCTAGACTACATTTGTTTTTTTCATACATGCATAAGATAGAGCTTCACAAACCTGTGATCAATAAGCATGCAAGATATTTTTCCTTATAATTAATTTCCAGTTGGTGAAGACCCTGCTGATAAAATTTCTGCTGTAAACTACTGGTTCTTAAAAGCATGCCCTTGCACTTTGTGCTACTGAATTTCATCCTAGTTATATTATTCCTCTATACATGAGGTCACCACATATGAGAAAAGCCTCTCCCACTCTGTAGGGCTAGCAGGTTTTAGTTGTAACTCAAATATCTCATGACCAGAAGTTCAAGATTTGTGCTGGTAGGAATTAAGAAATTGTCACTATCAGCACAGCAATACAATACTTCGTTTGCACCTGATGCTTCTGTGATTACAAAGTGGGAAACTGAAGAAGGTCCTTGTATTACACTGCCTCTCCTTGGAAGAAGAATATTGAAACCCAAGACCTTAAAAGCAGGAACAAGTAACTCCGTTTTCTTTTTACTTCTCTGGGAATGATACAGTTGGGGGAACATGTTTCATTCAACTGTCACCTCTTCACCAGTAACACCATGTGTGAAAAGCAGAGAAATTGCCTCATCAGGCTGACTAAAGGAGAGAAAGAAGTCCCACCACTCAGAAAAACTGACATGGAAATTTGTTTTGAATGAAAATTTCATTACTTCAGCTCCTCTGTCTGTTGATTCCACAAGCAAAGCTTCTGTCAATGACAGATGGGTCCAAGCCCAGCACAACCCTTGAGCATGTGGTCACCACAAGCCTTACACAGTTTTGTGGGGAACCCCAACAGTACTGGGTGCTGAGCAAGATTCTGGCCAGAACACAACAGTGTTTACATTCTTGGCAGGAGTCAGCTCTATATATAGGGTAGATACAAGGACGCATCAGAACAACCCCCAAATCCATTTGACTTTTCACAATTATTTTATCTAACTTTTATATTTTTTCACAGAAAACACAATGCTGCCTCTTATCTAGAAGACACAAGATCCTCGTGCACAGATATATATGATCGCGATTTCTTTTTGCCCTTCCTGCCCATCTGCAAACAGTTTTACTACACACATTTAATGGGAGGATCATGTTTCTAAACATCTTGTCGGATAAAGCCTTTGATCCTGTGCCCCACA
>NW_008617213.1:0-2431 GCF_000691845.1 Merops nubicus | reverse complement strand
GGTTTGGCTCCTTGGAGGGAGAGGCAAGGTCTCTTCTGACTTCAAGTCAAAGGGAAACTGGAGACACCAATTGCAAATACAGATCTACACTTGAAAGAAGCATTGCCACATGGTGTAGCAAATGATCCCCTCCTATCGTGATGCCTTAGGCTGTGCTGACAGGATGCTAGTGGAAGAAAAGACCATTGCAGGGTTCCACAGAGAGCACCCTTGGGTTGCCATGTGCCATGTCCTCCATGGTGACAGGGCCACAGGGGAAATCCTGTTCATCATTGATGCCCCCACCTGTGGCACAGTGCTGTGGTGGCAAGCTGGGCAGAATAGGCTTCAGGAACATGAACTCACTGTTGCCTGAGCGTGCTGTGAGTCTGATCTCATAGCAGTACTTGTGGGGCAGGGTCCCAGAAGTAGCCACATTAGCCAGGTCACTCTTCCATTTGCTGCCACTGCAAAGCACATGGACACACTTCATCTCCTTTCTCTTGCACAACTTGTGAGCAACGATTCCTGTTGTGGGTACAAGGAAGGGGAATGAGATGAAGACCAATGAAATGATAAAATAGGTTGTCAAGGAGTCATCCTACTCTTTCATGGCCAGGCTGTTTTGCAGTAGGTGCACATCTGAGAAGTGATGGAGCAGGAGCGTGCTCAGTGCCGCGGTGGCCGTCAGTGGTGGCTGCCCATTGTCTCGCACCAGGATGATGAGCTTCTGTCTTACAACATCTCTCTCTGTGACGGACCTCTGCAGCTGCACCTCCCCGCTTTGGGCACCCACCGCAAACAGCCTGGGGTCGCTCGTCTTCAGCATGTGGTACAAGAGCCACAAGTTCTGAAACAAGTGGCCATCAACGGCCACCACTTTGGTGACAAGGTAGCCTGCCAACATGGGCACCAGCTTGCTGGACTGTGGGCTGCTGTCCTGGGCTGGGTACAGCACCACTGGTGCATTGTTGTTATCGTCCACCTCAACCACACGGATGGTGATGTTTGGCACTAAGGGGCAGTGACCCCACATCTGAGCTGCTCATAGTCCAGGGGCCACATCACAAACAGATCCCCATTCTCAGAGTTCACAGAGACACAGGAGCAGAGAGACTGCTCTGTGAGGTGGCCCAGTGCCAGAGAATAGGTCACCTTGGCATTGAGACCCACATCAGCATTCAAGGCACTGAGAGCACCAATGAGCACCAGGGGGACCTTGTTCTCATGCACGTAGATGGTGTATGATGTCTGGTTGAAGACAGGTGCGTTGTCATTGACATCAGAAATGTCCACTCTGAACGTCTGGGAGGAGAGGAGAGGAGAGGAGAGGCGAGGAGCGGCAGAAATGTCCACTCTGAACGTCTGGGAGGAGAGGAGAGGAGAGGAGAGGAGAGGAGCCCACATCTGCTGCTGTGACAATGACGATGTACCGAGCTGTCTCCTTCGGGTCCAGCGTGCTCACAGTCACTAGTTCATAGTAATTCTTATTTTCTAGCCACAGGCAGAAGGACAGCTGGTCTTCAAGGTCACAGATCTTCCCATTGTAACCTCCATCTTGGTCCTTGACCGCAAAGAGGGCAACCACTGTCGCAGGTAAAGTGTTCTTGGGGAGCGGGCTGCTGAAGGAGCTGACCACCACCTCTGGGGTGTTATCGTTCACATCCACTTCCTCCACCAAGACCTTGCAGACTGCCAAGAGGCCCCCACCATCTGTGGCCTGCACGCTGAGCTCATTATTCTCCAATACCTCGAAGCACAGAGCCTTTGCAAGTTTAATTTCACCACTCGTGGGGTCAATCCCAAAGGCAGAATGGCTCTGGCCCACCCCTTGGCTGAACTGATAGGAGATGTCCCCATGTGCTCCCACACCCCAATGGGTGGCCTCCACACTCAGAACCACAGAGCCCACCAGAGCATTTCCCAAAACTCATCCACCATTCAGTGTCTGGGTGAAGATGGGAGTGTTGTCATTTACATTGAGAATGACAACATGGATTTGGGTGGTCCCGCTCCTGGGCGGAGAGCCCCCAACCACAGCAATGAGACTGATACTCCCCTCCACCTGCTACTCTCTGTTTAGCAGTTTCTCCAAGACCAGTTCCACATATTTATTATCCTCATTCTGATTCCCAAAGATGATAAAGTACTCATTCTTGGGAGCGATGCTGTAAGCCTGGTCACTGTTGCTGCCAACATCCAGGTCCTGAGGTCCCTCCAGCAGGAAACATGAGCCCGAGTCGCTCTTCCCCAGTATCTTAAAACTTATGTGTTCCTTGGGGAAGTCGGTCGAATGGTCATTGATGTCACTCACGGCCACCTCGACCCGCCAGAACTGCAGGGGGTCTGCCAGCAGCAGCTCGAAGGGGAGCGTGCAGGCGGCAGCGGGCCCGCACAGCTCCTCCCAGTCCAGCCTCTCGGCCACGACGGGGCGGGCGGTGCCGCGCTCTAA
>NW_008617212.1:2903-23459 GCF_000691845.1 Merops nubicus | reverse complement strand
TTTTTTTTTTACTAAGAAATGTGCAATATATTTTCCAGATATGCTGGAACCTAGGTACAGACCCACCACTGGTCATAGTGAAAAAACTTAATGAAAAATGAACTTTGCTCATTTTTTAATAATGCAAGTGACCTAAAATGTTCATTGATTTCTGATTCAGAGAACAACTTTCAAAGTATGCTTGAAACTAGTGTGGAGCTTAATACTCCACCTGTCCCTTCTTTCTTCCCTTTGTGATTACCTGCTTGTCCCTTTTTCCCCAACTTGGCTTAAATTCTTATTAATATCCCCTGTGCCTTCTCCCAAAGGGATACCACTATTTGTCCTTGAGAAGAACACCACAATATTTAGCAGCCTTTTTTCTGAGCTGAGAAGCTTTATTTTCTACATCATACAGCTTACTTGGGTCAGTGTAGATTCGAGGACAACCCAGTGAAGCCAGAGGAGGGCTTCTTTGTTTCCATCCTCAAAAGGAAGAGGCAAGAGAGGGTCTGACCTCCAGCTGTCCTCTCACTCTCTGTCAGCCCAGAGGAGACTCAGGGAAGGGGAGACCTTTTGCAGCAGTGGAGAGATTCAGCAGTGCTGGTTGGCATCCAAGGATGATTCAGAGCACAAGTTACAAAAATGTGCTTAGGAGCTGTTTATGATTTTAAATCCTTTTTATACATTAACTCAGCCTGGAAGGACAATAGTATCACCCCAAATGGGGTCTCTGAAAAGGAATAATCTTTCTTTTGGAGTTTGGTGTTCATCTCACACATCAAACCAGTGCTGCAAAGCATATAATGAAGCTGTAAGAAGATAAGAGACAAAACCAATGCTTTGCATCTACCGTGGAAATGGGACACAGAAATATGAATGCCTTGATTTTCATTAGCATTTAAAGTTGGCAGGACATTTGTCTGGTCTTAAAGTGGATATAAGATCGTTTAAAAAACCCACTTTCGTACTGGAATAGTGTAAGATGTCCTTGTAAATCAAACTAAGGGCAGGGTCTTCTGGCCATTTATCTTCTGACCACAGACAGTTTAAGACTCTAATGTGGTCAAGAAAGCCTGCAGCTTTCCTGCATGTTGACAGGTTTAAATAATCAGGAAGAGTGCATCTAAGGTCTGCTGCAGCTAGCTTATACATGGGAGTGCCAGTTGCCTAATTATGACGTAGAAAAGCTTCCCATGTCCTAAAAATGGCAAAGCCTATACAATTCACCCCAAATCACCCTGCCATTCTGAGTCCAATTTGTGAAACGAGCCAAGGAGTTCTGCTTCAGGATTCTGAAACTCCTATGTCTTTCCTTTCAAAAGCTAAAAGGAAATCTCTGTGAAGATGTGGTTGCTCGCAGGGCGACGCTCTCAGCCTCTGACTCTCCTGGTTTTCTCTGCATGATGCTCTCCCTCACACAGACCCATCGTCAGCACATTCTGAGCATGTCGTCCAGCTTCCAGCACACTGTAAGATGCTCATAGAGGAAAACATACCATTATTATAAAAGATAATGTGCTGTCCCGTGGGAAACACTTGGCAGAAGAAAGAAGGAAATAAAGTCGTTCTGCAACTATAGCTGAACATTTGCAGACTCTGTTACAGAGCCTGCAAAACAGGAGAAATCCCAGCATGTTTCAGTTTTATTGGTTCTCCTATATTATGCACCCTGTGATCTAAACAAGTCTGATCCACAGTTCATGAGGAGTCCTACTGGGAGAGAACAGATTAAAGGCAAACAAAAAGAGGCGAAGGGAACAGAAGCAGCTTTCCTAGATTTTGGTGAGGAATGTCCAATATGAATTGTAAAATCTGGCCTGTTTTCAGAAATGTTTGCCTGAACTTCAAAATCCTCATAATGCTTCATGAAAAATCTTTTAAGCCTTCTATTTAGAGGCAAGAGTGTGCGTGTATGTGTAGGTTGTGGGGTCTGCATTTTAGTTCTTCACCTTGGAACAGAAGTTCTTTTTTCAGTTTATGAAGAGCTGCTCATATGGTAACAATACTGGTGTTATAAGCAATGTACTGAAATGCTCGTAACCTAAAACAGAAGCTAAAACATCCAGATATCAAGACATGCAGAGGGCTTGTCTGGAAAAAATTAGAAAGTTGCTCTGAATAATGTCTAATAAAAGATCCCCTTTCCTCTCAGACAGTAAATAAACCAGAATGAAAATAACTGCTCTCCACAGGTATGGCAAAAATAACTGATTCCTGGGACAACCACGAACAGATGCAGGAGGGAACCTTCTTCCCAGGGTTTGCAAAGCACTGCTTTAGGGCATCAAAAAGCCTTGCAGCCCAGCCCGACTGCTGATGTCCTACTGAATACCACACACAGGCTACCAGCCACCAGGGGAGGCGAAGTGAATTTGTCTGGATCCCTTCCCTGCTCTGCACACATCCCATCCCAGGCAGGACCTTCCAAATGGCAATCACACGTCGTGCTTCCCCTGCAATGTGCAAGCCATCTGCCACAGCTCTGCTTGGGTCTGGGCCATCTCTTTGTGAATAGGTGCTTATCAGTGTCTCTTGTTAGTATTTGTACTTTGAGGTAGGTGATGGGGAGTCCAAGACCACCAACGCTGTCATCATCTGACCAGATGCAGACAGAATTATTTTCTATAAATAATGGAAGAAGTGTCTGCAAACAGTATTCCTTTTATATACTTCTGTTGGGTTTTTCATTCCTTCTGCCTTGTGTGTTTCTTTTTTAATGTGTCAGTAAATAAGAATAGAGAAGTATTGTGAGTATATTATGACAAAAATACTAATAACTTCAAAGAAAAAAATACAGTTTCTGACAAAGAGTGAAGACAGAGTTTATGATTTACTATAAATGCATGCTAATGTTTGAGAACCAACGTTTTTAGCAAGCATTTTGAAGTATTTGCTTAGCAGTAAGCAGTGCTTTTTTCCCCCTGTGGATAGCTGAGATGGCCATCATTGATATATGGGAGGCAAAAGCACAGTTTTGTTTTGTTTCCTTTTGTTTTGGTTTGGTTTTGGAGAAAACCCTGCTGAAGAAGGGGCCTTTTTATCCCTTTGACCTAAATGATCTTAGGATTTAGTCTGCTTTCCTATAAAGTATTCCATAGCCAGTATTTCTAATCCCCAAAACACTCTCCCCAAACACCATCTAAAAGCCAAAATATGTCTTTCTTTCCACATATTGTCTCAGTGGATCACAGCTGCTCTGTGGGTTGTGGACAGAAAGGAGACCTGATGTACACTTCCTTAGTGCAGGCATCTACACTATTTTTTTTTTTCCACAGGAATTACCCTGAACATAACAGAAAAATAAATGTATTATTCTCTCACAAAATGGAAAAGGTCTTAATAATTTGATAACCTGAAGTATTAATTTGATAGAAGTGTCTCTCACTTCCCTTTGAAGGTCACAGGTGTGTGTGTGTATGTAAAACCAAAGAGTCATAAAATAATTTGGGATTAGAAATCCTTGTAGGGCAAGGCCAATTTTAAAGTCATTTCAGGTTGCTCATGGCCTCATCTGATCCAGTTACCTCCAAAGACAGAGAACCCACAACCTCCTTGGGCATGAAATATAATTTCTTCTTATGCTTCCTTATTGTAAATAAGAACCTCCATGGCTAGCTTAGTATTTGCACACTGAATCTAACCTTTCATATCCATTACCAGATAAACACAGTTCAGCTCCTTGTATGATTAATTTAGATTTTGCTTTCTCAGGAGACTCCAGAGCAAAAGAATGTAGCAGGCACAGCAGTGCTTAATGAATAGTCACACAGATAGGAAGGCAATAGCCAAAACCTGTAAGTTTAAGTACTAGTCAGGCAAACTGCTTCTAGAAAATACCTTTCCAAAAGTCTTCTGAACATTTAAAGCAAATTGCAATTCACTTTTCACAAAATAAACTGAGTTTTCAGTCCATTTGGGGCCCACTTGCCAGGAATATTTCAGAAAATGAACTTCTTTTGAAAAGAAAAAAATAAAAAAAAATTATTCACAGGAAATTAATTTAGAAGTTTTAGCCAGAAACCTGAACCTGAGTTTTAAGTTTATCCCATGACCATCACACTCTGTCCAAAGAAATAAAATGTTGCATGCTTGCAACATTCAGTAGGGCAAAATAAATGACAAACTGAGACTCACTGAGTAATGGGTAAGCTCAGAAAGATGGGATCCTGTCTGCACATAACTTCCAAGCAGGAAAAGCAGCAGTGAGTGCCAGGCTCAGTACTTGCAACAGGTTCTCCTCTCCCTCTTGCATGGGTTCTGTCTGGAGAACAGGTTATTTTAGAAAATTACAAAAGCAGATTGGCTGCTTGGTAAAAAGGTCATCTACTTTCTCAGTGTTTCTTTCTCAGCCTACATTGTTTGCACCACCTTTAACAACAATCCCTAGGAAAATCTCCAGTAGGCACACAAACTTTGTAATGATCTGTCTCTGGTATTGGTGTCCAGAAAATAAGCAAGTTTTACCTGCTGACCAATCCCAAGCTGCAGGCTGCTCTCTTGTACCAAACCACTATTGTTCACATTCTTCCAAATGGTTTACAGGAGGGAAAAAAAAAACTGCTTTGAAATGTTTGGCAGCACTTTAAAATCACTAAGGTCAATTCTTTTGAAATATATGTCTACCCGTAAAGCCAGATGCCTCAGGATCATGAAACCAGTTTACGGATGTCTGAGAGACAAGAGGAAAGTGTAACTGATGCTTTTTTTCTCCCTTCTTATTTGAAATGTTCTTTTGCTTGTCTGGATAAATGTTTTTAAAGTATGGTATCATTTAAGGAAGAGGAGGAAGCACCTCTCCTGCTGCGGCGGGCCAGAATGCCACCTGCTCCATCAAACAGTCCTGTGAATGGCAAGAAGTGTTGGATTTTTAACTTCCCAGACATCTAGGAGGAAGTGTTACTTTTTCTCTCCTTTGACAAATGTGTTTCTCATGAGGAAAAAGAGGAGAAATAGAAAGCAACACTTTCTGTCAGCCTGTATTTAACTTGGTTTTGAATTGAGGTCTCGAAAGATTGCAAATATTTAAAATCATGAGCTGAGTATAGACACGGACCTGGTGAAGTCACATTAAAGCAAAATTCTGGAGTGCAATCACAGTGTCACCACCTACATGCTTTGTTTGCAGACAGAGCTGATAGCACATGTAGGACTCAGCACCCAAGCTCATGGCAGTGCAGCATCACAAATAACTAGAGGACTAAAAGAGTAAATTTTAGCTATGAGGAAAATAACGATGGCACGATGGCAATACCCACGCTGCAGGACTAAAAGAGTAAATTTTAGCTATGGGGAAGATGACGATGGCACGATGGCATTACCTATGCTGGCATTCATCCAGCACATGAAGGCTGTAAAATCCATGGTGGCATGATGCAGCTGGTTTTATCTAGCTGATATAGGACTTCGTTATATGTTGAGTACACAGTATGGGAGAGGTTGGGACTTTTTGATTTACCTGTAGTGGCAAGTGTAAATTTAAAAAAAAACACCACAAAACGTGGTATTTAAATAATACCAAAACCTCACTGCTCTTTCCTCTTTTGCAAGCAGATAGATGTACTAAAACCTGCAAAAGGAGCTATAATAATTGAACCACTCTCTTAATAAAGACCTCATAATTAAAAAATGTTTTGTGAACAGCATTTCTATGCATTTGCATTCTTTATCTTGTAAAATTCCCCACAATAACCTCAGCTCTGCCCATGTTATCTCTGGTGTTTCCCTTGGAAAGAGACAGCACTGCTGTGACCAGTCTGGGACTATACATATTATCAGTCAGTATGTATGTACCCTTTGGCTAGGTTGCTACAGTTAAATTTATTTATAAGGGCTGAGTTCTTCCTGCATTCTCTGAAGGAGCATCATTACCCACCTCTCTTTGAAACCTGGTTGAAATCAATCATATAACTCAAGTGAATGAGCTGGGCAGACAGACACATAGACAACTATGTAAGTCCTGTTTCTTACAAAACCAGGACAAACCCCCAGTTATTGTTAGTTTCTGAGCTTGCAAGAAGAAGACTGAATTAAGTTCTAGATATGTCTACCTGAAAGCATGGCTGGGCAGACAGACACATAGACAACTATGTAAGTCCTGTTTCTTACAAAACCAGGACAAACCCCCAATTATTGTTAATTTCTGGGCTTGCAAGAAGAAGACTGAATTAAGTTCTAAAAAAAAGCATGGCTTGGCATCAGTGTATGTACAAAAAAATGGTCTTAGACCATTTTGCAACTAGATGATCTTCAAGGTCCCCTCCAACCCAAAACCATTCTATGATAAGCTGATTACCTGAGGGCTGCTTGAGATGCTGGTGTGGCTGAAGACTCAGTCACAGCAACGGCTTATTCCTCAGGGATGTCAGGTTTTCAAGGTCCAACATATTTTTTAGTAGCCAAGGCTTTTCTTAGCTGCAACTGTGCATCTCTTGGGCCTGATGCAGCAAATGTTCTCATGCAGTTAATGTTTTTATTCTTCCAGTGTGGACAGAAATGGTGAAAGGACTTCATTAAACTTTTCAGTCTCCTAGTCATTTTTATAGTGTGATTCTCATTAAAATGTCATGAAAGTTCTATTCACCAAAATGATAATAATTTTTATTCCTTTTAACGCCTTTCTTCCCATAGTGCTTCAGAGACTGATAAACTAGATGTAGCAAGTAACCATAACTGAAATGTGGCCAATTCTGAGGTGAAGCAGAGTGACTATATACTGGCAAACAATAACATTTCAAAATGGGTTAGGAGAAGGCAGAAGTAATAATAGTCTATGCAAGTGAAAATTCAAGGGGAATGTAAGAATCCCAACCAGGAATTTGGTCAGTACATACTGTATCTAAAGCTCATACTAAAACTCAGAATTGCAGGAGGAGGATTAGTAGCTGAATGTTCTTTTGATCCTACATTGACTTTGTTGCCAAGAGAGTTCAGCATGTGATAAAAGCAACTGCAAGGTTTAACCAAAAGGTGAAACACTAAGATTTTGTTTCACATTACAACTACTATTAGGAAATTATAATTCTTTTTACCAGTAAGAGCTATTCTGTGCAAAATGAAATAGCTGCCCAGGAAGAGAAATGGGCATGGGGAAGTTCTATCAGGTTCAAGCCAAAGAACACTCTGGGTCAGCTGGCACTTGTTCCCTGTCCACAGAGAGACAGATGTGACACTCTCTTATTGTCACCAGGGCACACAGTGTCTTGATGGTTTTCTATATTATCCTTCAGTATTCTGTAAGGAAAATGAGGTGTCCCACCACCCAGAGTTTAGTTTGCAGCCATTGTTGTAAGAGGATCTAGAGCTGAATTGTCTCTTGGTAGACTCTGCCTTGTCTGTGTTCTTTATATCCACTCATGATTTCACTGCAGTACCTCTTGTGCAACATAAACAGCTCTCTATTCAGCCTATGAAAGCTCTCACTTACCCAACCACCCCATGGAAGTGCATTGGTTTTAATGATTTTCAGCTAGGCAGTAATGGGGTTTGGACAATGTAGACCCCAGTGTGTTATTTGTCTTTTCCTGGTAATTTTTCCTTATCCACTTACTGCATTTTTGAGGTAATGCTTAGCAGCCCGTGGTGCCACCCCTGTGCAAACATCCAGTTCACAGGTCCTGTTGGTCAGTAGGTCTGTGCCAATGGACGTGGTAAACCTACCATACTAGTGAAGGAAGCTGATAATGGCAGCTAAATTATGCCATCTGCAGCCAACTCTTGACTTCAGGCTGATAAAAGACACCCCAGGGTTGTACATCTATCTCAGCCTAGGTCTGCTTCAGCAACAGAAGCACACCTGTGCCCCAGGCAGGTTTTTCTGACCAGCTCAGGGCACAAAGCCCAGGTGAAGGCACTGCCAACCAGGCAAGGGAGACCAGGGCTGGGCAGAGTTGTCTGCCTCCCACATCCACTCCCTGCTGTTAGGGGGGAGCCCAGCAAGCACCACATTGGGGAGAATATCAGCAATTCCTATGTTCTTATGGTCAATCTGTCTCCTTTTCCTTTTCCCTGGGATGGCACAGTCTGGAAGCTGGAGGAACACTTCCAGAGCTGCCTGGAGAGGGAGGGTGAAGAGGGGAACTGCTCTGCTGCCCATGTCAGGTTGAATATTACCACATCTGGGCTGAGGACAGAAAGGGAATTTTTGGCTTTGTTCCTCGCCTTCATCATTAGGACAACAAAATTTGATTTTGCGTACGTTGCTAGGAAGTCTGGAACCAGCTTTCAGTGAGCAGCAGAGCTTTATGGCTTTTTAAGTCCCCCATGTTATTTAGCTCTCCTGAAAAAAAACAGCTGGCTTAGTGTGTAGCCTGAAAGTCGGATGGATACTCCACACCACTGACATTATTTTGCTGTTAGCCCAGACAAGCTGTGAGGGAGCAATCTAGCCATTCAACACCTCACGTTTGACTTCTGAGAGCCATCACAACCTCCAACCCCAGGTGCCTCACACCAGATTGTTCAGGAGATGAGCATGGATTGCAGAGGAGAAGCATGTTGCTCAGGCTGTGCAATAGGTGTGATGGGAAACAGGCTCTAGGGGTGTCCAGCTAGCACAAAGGCCAACTTCGTTCTTCTTGCTGCGATGACATTCTTCAGCTTCTTTTCCACATTTTTTCCTGTTTGTTCAGACAATCTTGAATCTTGAAATGATGGAAGGATGCCTGCAGCCTCCTGGGTAAACTGGTGCTGTTGGCAGTTCAGCCAAACTCTTTGCTGTAGCTTAAGGCTCCACCAGAAATCCAAAGAACTCAACTGTCCGTATGCTCCAGCCCGGGCAGACAGTGTGTAAATGTTTAGTCTGAGGTATTTTATTGTCTTATTTCTCTTCTATTTGAGAACCAACATTTAACCTGTCCTAGAGTTTTACTTTTTTTTTTTCTGCAGTGGATAAAAAAAATTAAATTGTCAGTTTGTTGAATCTGTGTCCTAGTCTCAGTGAAAGAATAAAACTTCTAAAATCCTCTAGGTTGAGGAGTGGGAAATTATTGCTATGGACTCTGCTTCTGTGAAAACCATTATTTGTGCGTTTAAAAAAAATAATTGTTGAGAATTTTACTCAACATGGACAAGCGAAAACATTTTCCCCTGAAATGCTGGAGAGATTTCAATGTAATGGACAGCTGGGAAACATTATAGATCAAATTAAAACCTTCTGAATTGTATTTTTCATGGTGGTTGGTGATTACTGCTTATTATGGTACATATGTTAAATTGCCTTTGCTCACTCCTGATGATTTAGCTTAGGTATTAGCTCTTGAGTAGCTGAAAGCTTTGAGCACTGGAATCAGTGCCCAGACTTCAGCATAAGATATATCTTTCAGGTCAAGTATTTCCTGCCTCTCCTGGCTGCAAGTCTTTCTGACAATAAGATGGCTTGAAAGGAAGATCTCATTGTTATTTATTGCAGAGATGTGTGGGTGCTATTTTTTAGTTTTACTAGGTGACATAATGATGTCTATCTTAAAATAAATGCTTTTTGAGAACTTAATTTTCACAGACATTTCAGATCAAATCCAGCTGAATCACTTGGCCAGCATCCACTCCAAATGATTGAGGCCATTAATTTCAGGAGAATGACATCAATGTTCATTTTTCCCAGGAAGCAGAAGGTTCAAAATTAGTCACCTAAGTTAGGATGTTGAGTTGTTCTTTAGGTTATTCAATTCACTTAGGGTGAATTACCTCAATGCTGAAATAATCAGAGTACCCAGCCATGCACCATGGATCCAGTGAACCAAACCTCATTTGTTCACTTTCATCTACAGTACATCTTTGTATTTTATGATTGTGGTGACCACCAGTACCAAAGCTCATAAGCTTTTGGATTTATTTGAATGTACATATTATTTTCCAGATATCCAAAGGAGGGGAGCAGAATCCTCATTTAGTAGACTGCAGTGCTGTAGGTAGGATCTTCAGCAGCATAGGTTGCTCTGATGTTCACCAAGTCATTTATTCAGTGGTGACTTTGGGACTAGACAACTGCAGTTTGAATCACCCATAGCTTTTCTCCTGCTCCTCATCCATCCAAGCTCACTTTCCTGTCAGGTAAGATCTGACAAATGCTTCAGCAGTATTGTTTGTTAAGTTTATATTTAACTAGCTGGGCAGAACTGCAACAGCTTATAACACTGAAACCAGAAAACCAGGATGAATTATTTTAAAGCTTCAACCCAGATGAGTCATTTCTCTGTCCACCAAAACTTATGGATAGTATAAGAACAGCCAGGATTAAGAACATGAGCTTCTTAACTTCTATATTTACAAATAAGATGGTTCTTTAGAAAAAAGAAAAAAGTTTGATAATTTTCTCTTCTTTCCATACAAAGATGGAAAAACATTACCAAATGTGTTTTGTGAATTTTCATTCCAAATTTTTACTGGATGCTTAACACCAAAGCTATGAAGATAGTTCTCTGCCTTCTTCTACCCTACATATGGACAAAACTTCCTACAGAGCAAGACGTTGTTAATCCTTCCTCTTTAATCATATAGGAACTCCAAAAATTGAATTCCCTGCCCCCTGCCTTAGTCATAATAGTTTGCCTTATGATCTGAGATTTAGGATATGTGGCTGTGCATCAGGAAACTTTTTTCACTTATCTCCAAGATCGTAGCACAAATGTTATTAACAGGCGACCAACCAAGGAAATTATGATGCTTGGACTGCGTCTTCGAAGAGGATGTTTTGAGTGATGCATGGTTCTAACTTCCCGGATTGCATTCAGCTGTCAGAACTGGCAGTTGCTTCTCCAAACAGCAGGTGTTCAAGCTGACAGACAAGATGGTAATAATATCCAACAGAAAATTTTGTGAGGAATTCTATATAGCACAACATCCATGTTTGACTACATGCAGAGTCTTTAGGCAGTGAAAGTTTTATTAAATCTACAGATTGGTAATAACAGACACTGAATTCAGTCACTGAATTTGGGAAAAGTCAGTGTGATGTGCATGAATGCTCCTTTATTCATTATTAAACCTACAAAGACTTTCCCAGTGAGATCTCCAGATATTTACAACAGGGCTATTCCATGTGAGCATCCCTGTAAGCACACCCGAGACAATTATCTGTCCTACCTCCTGGCATTGTCTCACTGCAAACTAAAGGGAAGAAAACGACAGCCATAATATCTGAGCTGTGTCACTGAAAAGTTCTGAGGCACAGACACAGGTACTGGAGGCAAATTTGCAGTTTGATATGTTTTTAACCAGAGTTAAAGATGTCCAAAACCTTTTGTACTATAGCTCACTTAGAAACGTCATGGGCTAGTTTAGAAGGAAACAACAAAGTATTTCAATACAAACTGGGCAGAATAATCACAAAAGGAGTGTTAAAAAAAAAGGAGGGGGAAGAGTATGGTTTTAGGCTGTCTCTGTTTTGAGACTGTAGAAAAGGCAGGACTCGTTCTGAAGCGCTGGATGATCCTTCTGACAGACCCATGCTCCCATCCTGACACGTACATGTTCCCTTAAAATATACGTTGTTGAAATGTCTTCCAGGACAACGCTAAGCTAAAAAGGTAGATGGTCCAAAGAAAATGTGCTCGCTGTCCAAAATGCCTATTGCTCCCTCACTTCAAATATTGACATTTGTCTGGGTGCTTCTCGTTGTTTAGGTTGTCCACAGACCAATTTAACTGAGGCAGGATTGCCAAGACATAGGACTTGTCTCAGTAGGAAATTTCATAATCATTACCACTCTTCAGTGTACACTTTCTGTCTCATTTCATTTTTTTAATTGAAATCAATCCATGTAACTTACTAATTGATGAAGCTTGTTACCTGCATGTTACCATGCCACACTGTTCTACCTTCACAGTAATGTTAAGGACACAATTTTTTCTACATTTATTTTCTTTTAATATTTAAGTATGCATTACTAAATCAATATTGTTCAAAGATTTCTTCCCTGCTATATTCTTGGTGTCAGAGAAAGCCCTTAAAAGAAAGAAGCCACGTCACACGTGGTTACAGGCCTATAGTAGTTTTCATTCTAGAAAAATGTTTCTTTCAGTTTAGTTTTCACTCTTAGAATGGCTGAAAGATCCTGGGAAAAGGCAAATTCTCATAAAGACTAACCTTAAAATGTGTCTTAATCTATCCTTATTGTGTTGTAACTTTTGCTTTATAATTACTTTATAATTCTTATAATTACATTGTCTTTTCAAGGGGCAGCTTAATGGCATAGGAGAACAGAGATAGCAAGGAAAAACCTGGTTTGATTCCAGAAAAATAAATTCACAGTGAAGATCAAACACTGGAACAAGATGCCCAAAGAAACATTAAAATCTTCATCCTTGGAAATACTCTAGATTTGGCTGGATGTGATCCTCAGCAACCTACTCTAACTTCAAAGACAGATCTGCTGTTAGCAGGGACTTGGACTAGATGACCTCCAGAGATCTCTTCCAACTGAAATCACTCTCAGATTCTGAGAATATTTTGCTCTTTTGTCAACATTTTGTGAAGCAAGTGCGAGTATACAAAGGTTTATAAAATCTGAGATTTTTAAGGATAGCAATAAAATTATAACAGTAGAATTTTCCTTCTGAATGTCACTTACAGAGACACAAAATATTTCACCAAATCACCATAGACCGAGTTCCCCATCGTTTGTACCAGGGAGGTCACTACTGTCTCTCCCTGGCTCATGGGCCTAACTCCTTTTTCTTTTTGATAAAAATAGTGTCAGCCTCCACCTTCCAGAGATTTTTTTGCTGGCACTTATATAACCATCTATGCCAATTACAAATCACCATGGACCGAGTTCCCCATCGTTTGTACCAGGGAGGTCACTACTGTCTCTCCCTGGCTAATGGGCCTAACCTTTTTCTTTTTGAGAAAAATAGTGTCAGCCTCCACCTTCCAAAGATTTTTTTGCTGGCACTTTGCCAATTATAGTAGCATAGATGAACATCCTAATGAATGGTTCATTCCACCTTTGGGCAGCGGACGGATCTTGCCTGCTGCATGTTGATAGTGCTTTTCTTTGTCTCATTTTAAATCTACCAAATGACAGACTTTCCACTACTGCATTTGCTGGTCTCATTATTAAACAACACAGAGAGCTCAATCTCATGAATTTTTCCCTAATCCCAACCTAAATTTTCTCCTCTTATCTCTTCCTGTTAATCTTAATTCTATCTCACGTATTCTATCGATATACCCATCTCACTACTTGTGTTTAAATAGTTCTCATTCTTTTAGCAGCTTAGATGTTATCAACTTCATTTTCCTCTGGGTATTGCTCTTCCCAGCCATTTTTTGCTTCTCTAAAGTCTTGCCATCTTTTTGATCACTGGGCATGTGGAACTAAGCAGCGCCTTCAAAGCCCACGTGTAGCAGAGCCAAGAAGGATTTAGACTATTTTTCCCTTGCACTGTGATGAGGTACCTCTACAAAAACAGGACAGGAGTGCATCTAACTTTCCTTTCCTGAACTTATATTACAGTGCAGCCATAGAAATTTATCATCCACTGTCCCCATCAGGGCTCCTTCAGTACTGCTGCCTCCCTATGGACTAGTCCCACTGTGTAGGTGTGCTCTGGGATGTCAGAGCTGATCCTTTAAGACAGGTTGTTAAAGTTAGTGGGTTCATCTTTCTCATTGGAAAAACAGAAAGGGAGGATAAATGTAGTGAATTGCTCTACATGCATGGAAGCCAGCCAAGCCATGTGATCTGGCTCTAACATAGCCTTCTTTTCAACATGTTTAAAATATTAATAGATGATACCTACATGCCATGCAATTGTATGAAAGCACAGACTCTGCAGCTCTTAACTCACTTCATGTGTTGTAAAAGGTCATCTGAATGAGAAATGTGAAGCTAACAAGCAGAGAAAGGGAGAAAAGAATCAAACTCGGTGTGGGAAGGAGGAGGGGGGAGTAGGCCAAGGAAAAGGTAATTCCCCAATGTAAATACCCTATATAGCTCTCCCACTCCAAGTTCACATGACAAACTGACAGCTATCCAAATTCTCCTTCTCTTTCCTCCTGCCAATCTCCACTCCATCTGACTCTAACCCTGAGGAGCCCTGCTGAGTCTGTGCATCTCTGTGTGTCCACAAAAGGACCACTCGTACCTGCCTGTCTCTTGAGTATCTTCTTAAAACTGCCAGGAATGTGGTTTTGTTTAGCCAGAAAAAAAAACATGTTCCATTTCATATTGAACCTCCCTTGAGGGAAAAGCAAATAAACATGTCTAAATTGCAAGAAGAAAAAGTTCACCAATTCAAAATCATCTGTTGGGTCTCTAAACTGAAAACAGAAGCATGGGAGGTTTGCCCATCGGTATGAAGATGTGAGTCTGAAACACCAGAGACCAGCATGCCAGTAAAGCTCCCACTTCTCTGCATCAGGAAACATCAGGGGCCACGTGTAAATGGGTAATTCATCAGCCTCTGACTGTAATCCACTCCCAGGCAAAAGTGCTGCCCATCTACAGTTCCACATCAGCTGTGGTGAGGCACACAGGCAGTTCTGCAAATGGATAAATATTCAGTGCACTCCCCAGAGGATGTTACCACAGAGCCTGACCTGCCCAAAACTGAAGCCAGTGTCCATGGTCTAGAGCCCCCTCTGTGTCTGCTTCTATTTATCATGAAACCTGACTGAAGAACCTGTTAGATAAACCAGCCTTTCTCAAGTCTCTAAGTAACAGCTATGCTGCAGTAATAAGCCAGTCACGTCTGTCAAAGGTTTGGGCAAAGCTGTACTCAGTTCAAAACAGTGCTTTTATTTCCAACTTTCTAACAGAGACCAGCTTCTAAACATGATATCGTTTTCCTCGTGTTTCTGGAAGTGAACTTTTCTGACTGTTTTTCTTTGGCAGCTACTATTCAAGCAAGGAATGATCTTAATAATTTAATATAGAGTTGGTTAGTTTTTCATCTCACATTTAAGAGGAAAGCAACACTTAGGAATTGGTCAATGTTTCCAATGTATTTCAGTTTGCATTTCCAAAGTTAAAGCAATACTGAATTTTTATTATTTTTTTTTTTTAATTTGGGCACATCTTGGGAACAACATAAATTTTGACTTTAGCCTGCTTGTGGGCTCTCTCCTGCCATGTGCTTTCCAGCAGGGTTTGAACTGGTTTCTCTACTTGTTCTTTGTGTTGATTGATGGCAAAATGTCTTCCTCTTGGTGGGCAATAGGGTTGTGGCCTTTTTGCTCTGTCTAGCATCTGCTCACAGATTAAAAGCCCATGAGATCAAGGGACAGGTTGCATAGAGTTGTACCAGAGCTTTAAAATAGGCTACTAGACTACTAAGCAGAAAATATGCCCAGCAAGATTGTTAGAAAAACTGCTGATGCTGTCTCTGTCAGTCTGGGAGCAGGGAAGGGCACCATTAGAACTCTACATGAACCTGATTTTCAGGAGGTACAGGTTTTGAAAACAGTCTCCTTTAAAAGTCTATCAAAGTAGGAAATTCCATTCAAGCATATTTTTTAACAGCCACTGCTTTTCTGCCTCTTTTGTCTGAACCTACTCAATATTACCAGCTTTTCCTAACAATCCTTTTCTTCACCTGTGTAATTTCCACACATAATATCTAAACATCAAGTGAAAAGGAAATCTTATTAAAGCAGGATTTTTTCCCCTTAGGATCGATGCTCTGGTTTTATGTTTCACTAATCTTTGTCCTTTTGCCAAAGGAGGGTGAAATATCTGCAGTTTGCTGCCAGGGAGCAGCAAGGATTGTCTGCTCTCTGAGTGTTGGGATCTGGGAGTGGTGGAGGCTCCCCAGGGCAGCAGAGAAGAGCCCCATCAGACCTTGGTCCATCCACCACCACCAGCCAGGGAGAAGCCAGGCTGGGGGGCACCTGGGGGCAGCCTCAACCCTGGGCATCTGGCACCTCTGTGGTGATGTGGCAGGTGCAAGGCCAAGCTGGAAATGTAGAACAGTAAGAGTCAGGATAAGGTCTGATGTGGGCAACCAGGGCCAGATACAGCCAAGTGACCACCAGACACATCCATCGTGATGGGCAGGAATGAGATCAGGGCCTGGGTCTGGATCAGTGGGGACCATGGGCAGGCACAGGCTGAGATGTGGTGGGAGGCACAGCTCAGGCTGGGGCCAAGCAGAGCCTCAGCTTGGAGCAGCTCCCACAGAAACAGGGGTCAGCTCTAGCTGAGTCCTCCTCACAGTCACCAAAGGAAGAAGAGAACCCTCAGCTGCGTTACCTCTAACTCAACCCTGGGCCCTGGCAGCCAAACCTACAGGACAAAGGATGGTGTTATGGTGCTTACATTCTTTATTTATAAATATTTGAAAATAGTATTTTTAGAAACCACAAAGATGTCTGTTTCTCATGGAGACTATTATTATTAATAGAAGATCTAAGGCTAGGTAGCCACCTTCATGTTCTTTTCAAGGGATGACTGCATTCAAACAAATGACCTCCAGATGCCTACAGTGCTTGTCCATGCAGTACCAAGTCCATGTGGGGAATGTGCTGTCCTAAGGACAGTATAGACCTTTATAAATATAGACCTTTTATAGGTATATAAAAGACCTATAGACCTTTATATATCCTATAGACCTTTTTAAAGAAGGGTATCTGAGGGGTCAGAAGGAGAGGGTGAGAGGAGCTAAGTGATGTGGTCAGGCTGAAAGTATAGAGAATGGTCAAAATTGACCATAAGGAAAATACTAATATTCTACTTTATATATAACAACCTCAGCATAATTCCCTGGATGCAGCAGACCCTTTCCCCTTCTCAGTTTCTGCACTGAATTCCCATTTAGAGCTTTTCTTGGCTAAAAAACAGTAGGGTCAGTATTAGGGATTCGATTTCCTAACATCTTTTGTAAGGGACATGAGCTGACATTCAACTGGACTCTGAAGATGAGAAGCCCCACCTTGTTCTTCATGATTTCTTTGGCACAACAGAGAGGTTACCCATCAGTCCATATAACCATGAAACAAGGATTTCACACACACACACTGAGCTTGAAAGGGTATTGATCATGATCATGAAGGCCCTAAAATAAAACAGAAACCCAGCTGTGCTGTCCCAGTCAGTCTCTATATCCTTAGAAATGAGCTCGTTTTTTCTCAAATTATGTTTTCTCACTTCTGCCTCTTGAAAACTTTTCCACTGTGAACTCAGACAGTTCAAAATTGTCTCTTCTGCCCAACAATGACCTGTTATGCACAATCTGGCTGGAAAAATCTGGGGAAAAATCTTTTTTTCTGGATCAGGGATTGTCATTTTCTTTTCTTACCCAATCACATAAATTTTTTAGCAAATTGGTGGGAGTCTTAGATGGAGATTTTTTTTAAGAAACCCCTATCTTTAGTCCATCCTATACCTGTTTGCCATACTCCCCATGAGTAAGCCTCACGTGGTTACATCTCTGCAGCCAAATAGCCCTTTAAAACTCACTTTTGGATGTAGTATCTGCTCTGCAGGCTGTTAAGAGTCTCCACACTTAGTGGTAATACACCAAACCTATCATGCCAGCACCTTAGAGCTTACAGAGCCACAGTTTTCTTATGTGGTGACCCATCAAGATTTGTCCAACTGTTGTCCTACTTCCAAAAGGGCTAATGATTAGCTTCAGAGTGCCTTGGGGTTGTCCTGGCTGCAGAGTACCCTGAATCTTCACTAATATGGAACACCCAGAGCCCCAGTGGTGTGCCAGCTTGAAGGTTTCAAAATGCTATTGAGGGGAAGAGCTCTGAAGCTCTTAAATGTCTTATCTCCTATATGTCCAACACATTCTTTCCTCTTTGCTAAAAAGGAGTCTGCATCCTTTAAAAACAGGAACAACAAAAGCATCCAATGCAAAATAAATGTTAGTACTAAGAAACTGTGTCCCTTTTATTCACTGTAAATTGAACAGCTGCAGCCCTCTTCTCAGTCCTGAAGATTTTATTCCAGCATGAAGAATTTGTCTGATGTCACCTTACTCAGGAGTATTTTTCCTTTTGCCACATCTACCTACTAGTACTGTTTAAAAACAAAAAAAGCCAAAAGCAAATTCTGTGTGTTTCATGTTTCAATCTTTGTCAAACATCTCCTGAAAGGGTGAAATCCTCATGGGAAATTAGCATCTTCTTTATTGTAAGTTCTTATCAGTACGTTCAGATGTTTCTCAGGCAGACACTTGGATCTTTTGCCAATTATTTACTATAATCTGGAATACTGCAGGGACTCCTTTTTTTTCTTCATAACAAGACCTGCAGCTGTTTCTCCAGGTTGCTGAACAGCTAATCCACTAAAACTGGGACAGTATGTTAAGCTAATGATGTGCTATATAATTAAATTCCTGACTTACCTGACCAAAATCAGAGTCCACTGGTAATGTGTGCCCTATTTTTTAACACAAGTGGTACTCCTTGGAGGAAAATCTCTGTTTACCTTACATCTGTAGGAGTGATATGTATTACAAGCTTCCTCAGAAGGAGGTGGAACTGTATCTACAACGTAGACATTACAATTATGATTCTCAGCAAGTGAATTCATGGTGATTTTTGCTAATAATGTGCTCATACACCTCTGTTGTTAAGTTTGTTCTTACATGCTTCGACAGGGTAGTGTATCAGTATGCATCAATCATTATATGGTAACAAAAGTTAAAAATCCATAGTGCTAAAGTCAACAACATCTGTAAGTCTTGAGCAATGAGAGTCTAAAGCAGACAAACATGTGACAAGACACTAGACCAAAGACTTGGCATCAGGAATGTGTGGGGAGTTAGTCTGGAACATGGATGAAAAAAAGAATAGCTTTGAAGAAGTAGATTTCCAAGGTACTGGAGGTGTGTATTTTGCAGACCCTCAGGAAGCAATTATTGCTGGGAATTAAACAAGATATCTAGATTGCTCTAAAACAGTTGATGTTGCAGCATACCTAAAAAAGAAGATGTTGCTTTCATTAATGCTGGAGAAACACTGTCTGTTCTAACATACAGACAAAAAGGCTGTGTCCATTTGTGCTATTGCTGCCCTAAGTGACCTGAAGTTACCAAGGGACTAAGGCATACAGTGAGTTGGTTCTGTCTAACCCAGTGGCAACCCCATTATTTCCCTGCAGCTACAGACCTTACCTCAGGCTTCAGTTCATGTGTAAAGTGAACGTGTATATTTCTTATCATTTTGCTGCATGAAAATCTCCCCTACATCTACTCAGTTAAAAGTCATGTACAATGCAGTTTGAGTTCACCCATATTTCTTTGTTGCATCTTCTGAGACACACAGCACAGGAGGTGAGAAGTGAAAGTGTCTGTGCTGATATGTGTTAAGACCTCAAGGCAGCTATGGGAGATGAAACCTCCTCTGGCATGAATGAGGCTTTGTATTTCTGCCTCATGGTGCTCTGTACAGCCATGCTGCTGCTTAGCAGCACAGTGAAACTAAACACAGTGGGACCAGCAGGTAAAGATGTGATAAACCTCACGCTGCTGGTGTGAGACAGACACTTGTCCCTGTCTTCTACTCCCCAGCCTCAGCTTCTGCAGCTCCTTCCTTTGCCACACAGCAAGTCTCCTGCCTTGGCTGCACATTGGATGCTGAGCTCTGGACCCAGAGAGGAACACTGACTGTGCTGTGCTGAAGCTCAGGCTGTGCTTCCCAGCCTTCCCTTGCCCCATCCTCCTGAAGCCCCACTCCTCTTAGGTGGCCCAGGACATGCAGTGGCCCTGCAGCACATGGGCACACAGCTCTGGCCAAGGCAAGGTCAACTGTACTCCCTTGGATTTGGCTCCGTCCTAGAAAGAGTAAAGTCTCCTCCTAGGACTGCCAGGGTCCTCTCTAAGGTTCATGCATTTGTCTACCTTAGTTTGTGTTATTTTCCCTGCCAAAGGGACCCTCCCAGGCTGACTGGCCGTTTGACTCAATATGAAGGACTTAAAGACTTCCTGCTGCTACATCTCAGGACGACTAAAGCCCTCCTGACAACTGAAAATGTTTAAAACACAGATACAATTATTCTTTCAGTCCTCATTTAGGTGCCTTGATTTCAAAAATATTATTTTCATAGCTGCCTTTTTCATATTACTCATTACCTTCCTGGCTGCTTTGCACATTGTTTGCCTTTTCATTTAAGATGTATTGCTTATACTGGGAGAAGTTGTGTGGCCAATGGTTTGAGAAGAAGGCCAGATGGCAGGAGTTCCCACATCCAACATCCAGATTGCCACTGATATTATGTGTAGCCTTGGGCAAGTTGTCTAGTAGCATTGCATATCAGGTCCTCTGTGCATTGGTAAGAGTAGAAACAAGTTCTGTTATATTCTGACTGTGTGTCAAAGATTGCACTGAGCACTCAGTGCTTTGCAGGCCTGCATCTCACCAGCATCATTCTCCCTTGGGGATATCAGAGAAACATGAGTTTTGCAGACTCTAGCCTCTTAGTTCAAGTGCCTTCTGTGGTGAGCTTGATTACAGCTGTTGTTGGATACCTGTCCTTAGGCTTCACATAATTTTTTCCAGTGGAATAATTCTGTAAGTATAAAATTAGAAATGTTTTTATTTCTTGGAAGATTTTTTTTGTAATAAAACTAAGCAGTTTTCTAACAGCAACAGAGGCAGAAGCCAGATTGGTCTATACAGTCCTGCTGA
>NW_008617212.1:0-2872 GCF_000691845.1 Merops nubicus | reverse complement strand
TCTGCTGAAGTTGCCTTGAGACATAAAGAGTGTTTTGGGGCACTGGTCAGTATTTGGCAAGTTCTGCTGACCAAATGTCCTCTGCCTGAACACAGCAGGTTTTAACCTGAAGCACAATGCTTCCTATGGTGTATTATCCCAGAGCTCACAGAAATGAGAGGCCATTTTACACACAGAGAACTAGTAAGTGAACATTATTGAGTAAGACACTTTCTTTTTTATCTTCAATTAGAAAAGTGCCTTCTTCCTTTTGCTTGTAAATTGTTCCACAGCACTCAAATCTTTATAGCTGCTAGCTAAAAGTCACTGAGTCAATTTCTTGGCACAAGGATGGCTCAAAGATTAGGTTTACAGCTGAATTATTTTCCAAAAGTACCAGTCAGCCATCCCCCAGATGTATATATTGCAGTCCATGATGTTTTATTAAAACATGTAAACTGTTTAAAAAATGATAATTTGTTATTTCTACTTGAAACTAAAGAAGAAGGTATGAATCTAGGTGATTTATCTTTTTTTTTAAGGAGAGTTTCCTTCAAAAATGATTATCAGGAAAATATTTTAAGGAAACATTTTCTCTTTTTACATGTTATTCATGCAAAGCAATATGTTATGATTGGTTTTATTAAACATTGATCAGAAGGATGAGCCAAGGAACCCAAGAAAAGGCAGTGATGATGTTTCAAAACTACAATTCCTTAACTGTTTCAGAAAGAACCAGAAAAAAGACATTGTTACACCAGGTCCCTCTGCTCACATTGATTATTCTCCTGTATTTAAAATCCACTCTGTGTGTTATCCCCATCGTGAAGCCAGGAGAATTATTATTGACAACATTTTCAAGCCTTAGATGCCTAGATTTAAGCATCTAAATATGTGGCTTAGTTTTTGAAGTGCTGAACACACACACACACACACAGACATATACAATTTATTTAGGTCAGCTGGAGAAGCTGGGTCAGAAGCATTTCTGAAAATCAGGCCATTTATTTAACTGTCTAAATACAGATTTATGAGCCTGACTTCAGCCACACCCAAGCCTCGTTGTAGCTCTCACACATATTAGTGTATTGTCCCAGAACTGTGTGTCCTACATGCTTCAGACTGATTCATTTTTAAGCCTCCTTTCAGAGCCACACTTCATAAAATTAGTCTGGATGAAAAACAAATTGTTTGGGAAAACGATTTCCGTATATTAAACCCAATGATGATTATTTTAATTCTATGAGGGAAAGGTTATTATCCTCCCTCTGCTGTAACTGGAACCTAAATATTGTAGCCCTACTGTTGGCTTGTGAGAAGTAGAAAATCAGACTAATTTATTACCCTGTTTTCTCTTTTCTTCTTTTAAATATTCCAGTGCTTACTGAAATCAGTGGAGCAGCTTGTGATTATTGCTTATAAAGAGCAAGGAGCCCCCCCAGACAGCCTGAGCTGTGCCACTGCACCGTTGTAGTTACACACTGCTTTCCACTCCAGGCTTGGGACAAAAGTGCAACCTTACCCCCTAAAGTCCTGGGGTTAAACCCCCAGCCCTGAATGAGGGTGGGCAGATGGATGATGTCCACAACCAGGCAAGAAAGCCCCTCCTGACTGGTTTTCATCCAGGGTCTGGCCAGCCTTGGGTGGGAACTGATAAGGAGATCACCAGCAGGTGCCCCAGACTTCCATGTTACCTTGGAGGTGGGGCAAGAAGCCACTTCTATAAGAGCTGATTGTTCCTAGGGGGCTTGGGAGGTTTGACTACTATAGTGAGTGTGTTGTGTAGGGTTTTTGGTTATTGAAAGGACTTCCTGACTCTTCACAGCAAGTAGAGTTCCCAGTAATGGTGGGATGAGATTGAGACAGGAATAAAATTATGAGGCTTTCTCCTGGCAATGACTATATGGCCAGGATTGGATTGATTGCCTGGGTCCTTCCTTCCTCCATGGCTGGGTTTTGGAACTGACTTCCTCCCTTCTTTGCTACGTTATGTGTTGTGGGTGAGTACATTGGTCTATTCATTTCTCCAGCGATGGGCTGTCATGTATGTCTTTCATATGATCTAAGACCAGAGAGGCATCTGGCTTGTGTGTTGCCCATTAATGATAATATCCTTCCTAGCTGGGCAAGTGGTCAGCAGAATATGCCAGGGGCATTAAAACTGAGCACTGAAGCTTATTTTACTAAAATTTTCCAGTGAAAGCTGATCTTGATGAGGTGCAATTCTGCTAATTAGCACCTGAGAAGTGTTTGTCTACAGTGTGAGTTCATGCAAGCCTTGGGAGGGCAGAGTCTTTGTTGTGCCACAGGGGTTTGCTTTCAAGACCTTTTGTGTCATCAAATTTGTGTCAGGAAAGTGTAGAAAACTATTTCAATCCCTGCACATCTCTCATACAGTTCAGGTATATTCAGTGAACTGTCTGTGTCCCAGCTGACAGCATAAAATTGACCTCAAGAAAGAATTCTTGGAGTGCTGCGTTGTTTGGTTTTTAGCTTCAAGGATCTGTCCTTCTTCTAGCATCACAGCAGCTCCTAATTCACACCAAGCATTGGGGTGAAGCATTTCCTTTACTGAGAATTTGACTTTGTCTCCCAGACCTGCCCAGTGCAAAACAAATTCAGTTTCTTCTTCTACCTCAGCAGAAGGATCTGTTGTCAAAACCTGGCATAGTTTATAGTCGAAGGTGGTGCAGAAAACACACATGCACAGATAGATTTGTCTGTTTTGATTTAGCAAGATATTTTATGGTTCAGTTTACTCTCTCAGGTACCCTTAGACCAACTTTTCATTTACACTTTAGTTTCTTTGTAATAGTGTCCTGCCAGCAATGCTGGAATAAAACAAAACCACTCCATGGGAGGATAAGAGCCCTCAGCTGTGTAAAACCTGACA
>NW_008617211.1:0-36122 GCF_000691845.1 Merops nubicus | reverse complement strand
GGTGTGGTTAGTCAGTCAAGAGAGGTTTTCCTCTCCCTATTTTCTGCATTGGCGAGGCCGCATCTGGAGTATTGTGTCCAATTCTGGGCACACCAGTTCAAGTCTTTTGCTGGACAGAGTCCAGCGTAGGGCTACAAAGATGATTAAGGGAGTGGAGCATCTCCCTTATGAGGAAAGGCTGAGGGAGCTGGGTCTCTTTAGCCTGGAGAAAAGGAGACTGAGGGGTGACCTCATCAATGTTTACAAATATGTAAAGGGTGAGTGTCAGGAAGATGGAATCAAGCTTTTTTCAGTGTTGACCTGTGATAGGACAAGGGGTAATGGGTGCAAATTGGAGCATAGGAGGTTCAGGGTGAATATCAGGAAATTTTTTTTTACTGTGAGGGTGACAGAGCACTGGAACAGGCTGCCCAGAGAGGTTGTGGAGTCTCCTTCACTGGAGTCATTCAAAACCCACCTGGACGCCTTCCTGTGTGATGTACTCTAGGTGGTCCTGCTCTGGCAGGGGGGTTGGACTAGATGATCTTTCGAGGTCCCTTCCAACCTCTATGACTCTATGTAACGATGCTGTTCCTTGGCAATTACTATGTGTTGGAATTGGACTGATGGCCTGGCTTCTAACTTGGCTCACTCTTTTCTTTGCTATGTCATATAATCATGAGTGAATGCATCGATCTATTTATTCCTCTGGTTGTTAGCCACCTCATATCTTTACTATGTACTTTGGAATGGGATGGTAAAGTCTTTCCTGTATGTATACTGCTAATGGCTTTATCCTTCCTACTGGGACATGCAGTCAGCAAAGAATTAGGACAACTTCCTCATCACTCAGCTAGCAATTTCAGCAATTCATGCATGAGCTTTAAGCAAAATACGTGTTCTGAACTAGTTTTCAGACTCTGAAAAGTGTGCAAGACCCTTCATATTGATCTTAAAGTTCATATTCTTTTTCTCTATCAAGAGCAACAGCTAAAAGCATTTTACTGCACTAAAATTGATACACTCTTAACATAAAATAGCGTTGTCTATATTTTACCATCCTGAAATTTTAATGCTGTAAATAAATAAATGTGTGCTTTGCTGCTGGACACAAATTGCTTGAATTCCAGCCCAAAGCCTGCAGAGCTGTGAGCTCCTGCATGTGTGGAGATGCTGTATTTGTGCTGCACATTGTGTTGTCCAGGAACCAAAACAGCATCTGTCCCTCTAAATAATTCATCTATGACCACTGACATAATCTACAGCACTCATGGATTAACACTGTCTTTTGATACTTGGGTTTGCATGCATTCCTCACCTCTGACTTGATACCTTTACAAGGGTAACAAAAGTGGCAAGGTGAGGCAGTGTGAACCAAACCATACACACAGAAAGCACTTTCCATGTTGCTCCAAAAGCATAAACTGACCCAGCTTGAAATCTCAAAGCCCTCCTCTTGTTCTAAGATACAGAATCAAACTGATTTACATTTGAAGCATATCATGAGCTCACATGGAAATAGATTAGGCAAATAACTGAATTAAAGAGAGGACTGTAATCCTTATAATTCCTTTAGTATCTGACAATAGTTCTTTAAAAAGATCAAAGACTGTTTTGTGCACATTTTAAATTATTAACAATATACATCTGAAGATGGATGAGCTCAGGACAAGAATTTTTGTCTCAAAAATTAATAATGAGGTACTTGAGCAAGTGGACAACCAAACCCTCCTCCTTTCATTTGTCAGGATTCTTTTTCTCTTTGTGATTCACTAACATAATGGGTTTGGATGCACAAGCTGTCTGCTGGAGTTGTGAAAGCCTGTACAGAACAAATAACTGCTCCTTGTTAATACTTGGTTTATGCAAAGATTTTAGTATGAATGTAAGAGTTGACCTTTTCCTTCCCATTTAGAATTAAAACTATCATCTAGAAATCATCAGCTTGCATTCTGACTTGTGTGTCACTCTGCCTTTATTGTTTTAGCAAATACAACTGAGGCCTCATCGTGGACTCATGTTACTGGCTTATAACACACATCTTGCACTTTCCTCCATTGACTTTGGTTAGTCTGCACAAGCTGCTGCTTCTGATCTTCAAAGATACAGCAAAGAATAGATCCTTGTTATTTACTAGCATCTTTTTTTTACTACTGAGAGACTGACACTGGACTTTATCTGCCATTTTCAAGGACTGGAGTGAATATTGTAAGTCTTTTCACTGATTCCTTTTTTGCAAAGGTAGAGGTTTCACAGGGACGTGCAGCAAGGCACCTCAAAGTTACTGCTTGAGATCAACAAGCTCAGGTATCACAGTGGCACTATCACTGATGTCTTGTGACCATCTCTTTATTTCTTTATGCTCTTTATTTCTCTCAAGTCCTCTACAGTCTCATTATACTTCTGTATTTCGTACCAGTTTTTATTATACCACTTTATGCATTTTTAAGAATAGAAAAATGCAGTGTTGAAGAAACTTTCACAAGTGAATTCTAACAGAGATGTTGTTTATACTGATGACTTGAAATTTTGTTGTGCTTCATTACATTGTATAATGAATAAGCCCCATCTCAGCAGCTGTGAAAAGGTATCCAAATAAATTCAAATTATTTGGTAAACTAAAGTTTACATGTTAAAAAAAATCCTGCATAAATCCTGCATGTAAAAGAGGTTCTGACAATTACTGGATAGCTAATTAATAGTAAAAAGTATGTTGTGTGCCAGTGGTTTGTCCAATGATAGCTTTCTATGATGTATCCATATAAAGTATTTTTAAATAAGTGCATCATTTATGAATTTCACATGCCAAAAATGGATTGTCTGCATATCCTGATGGGTTTTATTCATTGATCTATTGTTGTTACTGCCTACAGCTCAGAAATTAGGCCTAGCTAAGCCTCCTTCCTTGCCACTAAGTGCTGAAGAATGGGTAAAACCAAAGCAGGGATCCCTACAGCATGGAGGCTCCGTACAGCCTCGTGCATTATGTAGGGAAGAGTTTGCACTTCAACCTCAGGTACGTCTGTAACTGTGTAATTGTGGAGACTATGCAACTGTATCTGGAAATTTTTTCCAGATTTACTGCTAAAAATCATTACCTCGAGGAAGAAAGGAAGGAAAGATTCTACTGTAAGACACTACTTAGCCTTTAATAGCTGGACCCAGGTATCAGTGGCCAACCCTGAAAGTATTTTGGGCATGACATGGTAGAGAAAGGTTGGTGGCATTTGTTCATTTCTGGTGTTATGGCACCAGAAGAGAAAGCAATCAGCCTTTGCATCTGTTCTTCCACACAGGTATAGGCTGTTTCCTGCTCCACGTAAAGTCCTGTTAGGTACAATACCAGCCTTCATCCATCAGAATGGTAAATACTAATCACAGGATCTAAGATATATTTTTTTTTCTCACAAGTTTTGTTAATTGCAGTTTAGTTCAGTCATTATTTCTATTTGGGAAATGGAAGTAGGTGTGCTCCTAATGCTAGCTAGTCACTTCTTCAGGTTGTCTGAAGAAGTGCTTGCATTTTACCTTGACAGCTTTATTCAATGCATGTGTATAGCATAAGTATAAATACATCATGCTTTATTAGATTCTCCCATCTATCATCTTGAAAACTTTAATCAAAAAGGACAAGTGACTGATTGAAGAGGAGTGCTGCTTCAGAGAGGTGATGACGCTAATTAGAAGAATTATCCCAACTGCTTGCAAGTTCTTTTCCACAGTGGATTTTAGAGTGGTTTTTTTTCTGCCTGTTCTTTTAATTTTTCTTGAAGTCTTTTTGCAGCCAAGTCTGTGATGTGAATCAAGGCTTTGGATACAGGGCTTTTGCTTTCTTTTACATCAACATGAACTGAAGGTGTACAATTGTCCACAGGCAGGTGGGATGGATCTGGCAAAAGACCATTCTGCCAATTTCTGGCTACCCTGAAAGTCTAAAGCTTGACAAGAGAGAGCAAAAGACGGCACTCATTAAAAAGGTTACTTTAGATTTGGCACAAAAAGGGAAATGCCTCTGGAATTCTTTTTGTCCTCAGTGTTTCGTTAGCTTTCCTCCCTCAAGGGAAAAAAGCCACTGTATCTGAAAGCCTTCCCTTCAGCTGGCTGCTAACCATTAATCCTTTTGTGTTTGCCAGCTCAATAGTGCACACTACTTGTTCTGGTTTTCACTCCTTTCCCAGTTTTTCCTTCCTCTAAGAGCCAACTGCCGGTTTTGTCCCACTCCGTATCTTTTGTCAGGACAGAGATCATCAGCATTTGGTGGGAATTTAGGTCAGATAAAGGTGAAGTTTTCGTGCAGCCTGTGAACATGCTTTCTCTTTTGTGTCCATGAAATGCTGCATTTGATGTGTATCACTTCTTGAAGTTTAACATCTCTGTGGGGAAAAGGGAAAAAAAATTATCAGCTTTCATTTTAAGTACTTGTTTTATGATCTTTTCCTCCAATCAGTAGCCGTTGGCATTTCATGACTTTTACCACTCTGTGTGTTGACACAAAATTCACATATTGGTTTAAGGTGGAAGATACTAAGTAATTTATATAGAAAACTAATTTTATTTTCACCCAAAAGACTCCAGTAGTAACAGGAAGAAACTGATGACCTTTCAGGCAGTCAGAATTTTTCTTGTCAGGATTTTTTGTACTTTCCAGCTTTTAGAATGGTTTAAAGTCAGGTTCCATTGGTGTGGGTGTGTTGGGTTTTTTTTCCCCTTTGAAAAACAGGTGCTGCTTTCATGTTTCCATGTATTCCATAAAGTGTGTACATTTTTATGTAAATATTCAAGCACAAAATACAAGAGTATTTCAATTAAATTACTTAAGTGAATATCATAATTAATTAAATGTAATCATCTTAAAGTTATTTTGATTCCAGATTTTTATGGTAAGAAATATAATTTAAGGTTCTTTTATGATTAATCACTTTATTCCATTTTATTAGCTTTTTTAAAATCAGATGGGAAAACATGGTTTGTAACAAACATTTGTGTTCTAAGTAGGAATAGCTGAATTAATGAAATTTCATGTGGCTATGTGGAGATTTCCAAAATTCCCTATAACATTTTAATTATAAAAATATGCATCTTGTAGACTGTTCATGGATTGATGTGTAAACTGCTTTTACATTCTGTTATCTGTCCAGTTTCATCTGTTCCGATAATATGAAATATATTTTAATTGCAATTATTTTTTCAGGCATGTCTGAAAGCCTTTGAAAAATTTACAGATAAAAAGTCTTGTCCTATTTGTAGAAAAAAAAAGCAGTATCAGACCAGAGTACTACATGACAGAGAATGCTTGTTTAAAATAAAGTGCACTGTTAGGTAAGCCTTACTTCTGCTACAGCTGTTGTCACTGGACAATATTTCTAAATGCTCCAAATGTGTTAAAAGTTTTAACATAATTGAAAACTAGACAGAGTGAATGCACTACAGAAGTTAAAGTTTCAAAAATAAAGTATAAAACAATTGTTTCATATAAGTAGTAGATGTATATAAATTTGCATTTCCTCATCTTGAGCAAAATTGTCTTACAGAATTCAAGCTTCCTGGAGTGGGATATATGATTAGAAAATAGCATAAAAAGCTAAGAAACATAGTGCCTCCAAAAGACAGAAAGGAATTCCTTAAGAAAAAGGTAAGTTGCATTTGCTTCTTCGGTCTGTTTCTTTGGTCTGATTTGGCTCCCTTAAATCAGAATTCCTGCATATCAGCTTTCCGCCTTTTGCTTTATTCCTTCTTACTCATATAAGTCACTTCTTACACACGTAAGCACTGGAGGCACTCCACTGATTTGTTAGTCTGTCCATTCCATCCTCTTTATAACACAGAAGAAAATAATTTACATATTTTGTTTTAAGGCCTAAGTTTGCTTAGGCCAAGAATAGTGACCTTTTTGTGAGGCCTTGTGTTTCCCTTCTCTTTGTCATAAATCACAGTAATCTCTTTTCCTATAGAATTGTATTAAGGGGTTACAGGAGAAACAAATCCATAAACAATCACGTTTGGCCATACGATCACATTTGGCTATAGAAGCCATTGCCCAGGCTACCAAACAGCCTGGCTAACAGAGATGAACAATTGTGACTGTCCTCAAGTAGCACGATGAGAAAAGAAACCCAAAACACTCAGATCTTTCTGCATGGAAGACGGGGGGAACTGTCGTATGCTCCTGCCCCAAGAAGGCTGTCAGTTTTCTGTGGGCTCGTGCTTAGTTTATAAACAGATTCTCAGTAAAGGGAAATTGAAGAGGGCTTCTGAAGATGCCTGATAGACAGCCCAAATTTCATCACGTGACTCTAAGATGTGGAAAGGTCTCAATTTAACGTAGTCTCCATATATAGTCCACAGCATTAGGAAATCATTCTCATAGGATTTTGCACATATCAAAATGGGCACTGTTTTTTCACCTTCTGTTAAGAATGAATTTATAAAAATCTTCTCATATGGATGAGCGAGGTTTAGATGAATTCTGTACTAACTGTGATTAAAAGATATATATACTTTTCTCAGCAGCGTTCAAGTGGGAATTGTAGATATTTTCTTGCTGTTCATTAGCACGTGTTAGTGAAAACACTAAAGAAATTTTTCACAGTGAGTTGTCCATTTCCAGATACTGAAAAGCTTTTTTAAAAAAAAAAAAATTTTCCTTTTCAAACTTGTGCTGTGCTTTTAAAATGCTACTTCCTAAACATTACCATAATCAAATAGCATCACAACTGGGGAAAAAAAAAAATCTAATTTTTTAATAACTACCTTCTCTGAAAGGATCACAAAGGTTAAACAGCAAGTTTCATATGCTTAAATAAATATCATAAAATAAAAAGCAAGGTCTAAAATATTAGTCCTGGGAAGGACATGTGACTTGTTTCAAGGTGTTACAGTAGCCCTTATTACACCTAGCATTAAAATTTTTAATAATCTAGATCAAAGGAGATAAGAAAGGTCACTGAAACCTAAGTAGGCTACTTTTTAGCACTACTATACACAAAAAGCAGAGTGTTGCTTCAGCATGTTAGGTAGTGAATTTCTTTGATCCTACCCATAAATGTCACTTCTGTATGTCATTTAATTGGGGTATAGTCTTTTATTGGTGCAATTAAATCTTTCCAAAAGCATTACACTATCTCCAGCTTTGCTAAAAATCTTGCCATTGTTGAGGAAGCGAGGTAAGTCATTGTGAAATGATGTAGTTGACTTTATTTTCTTCCTCCCTTTTCCACGTGATTTCTCCCAACAATTTCAACTTAAATCTCACCAAACAGCATAATGGTCCTGGAATTTGTTTAGTCATTTGACTTCCTTTATCACATGGAGATGGTAAACATTCTGTTGCTAACTTGAAGTAGCTCCAAGCAGCAAAACTAGGAGGATATTAAACCAGTAAAAGCTTATAAACTGATTCATTGATATGCTGTAAATTCCAGCCTTTTCATTTTACTTTTGAGGGTTGCCATAAGTCAACACATTAGTAAGCAATTTGCTGACATTAGATCACTTTAAAAGGCCTCCCTCTGGACAAAGTTCACCTCGGTGCTTTGTTTCATCGTTTCGTTTTATCATAGTCCTGTACTGCTGTTCAGATGACTGATGTAGTTTTGCATACCAACAGAGCATTTCAAATATTCAGTCCATGCCATTCTATTCAAGTTTTAAGCAGTCACAGGCATAAATACAGAGGTATCTTTTTTTCAGAAATAAAATTCAATAAATTCAGCTCTTCTAGGAAAAAATGTTGGTAAGCGTCATGCATTAAAACACAGCAGGATTTAATATCTAAACCCTAGAATATGTTAACACAAATGATACAAAATGCTTATTTCCTTTCTGTTTACATTGATCGTTCACAGTGACTTCCAGTTAGCAAAAAATTTGGGGTTAAAATTTGATTACACTGTTTTTCCCTTCTGAAGCTTAGACTTTATTTGCTGATTGATGGCTACAGATTGGGTCAGGTCATACACTGCAGAAAATAAGATAATATCTTAGCAGCAGGGGAACTTCATACATCACTGTCTCAGGCCCAAGAGTTTTCCTCTATTTTTACGGTTTCTGTTCAAGGTGCTGCATGAGAGGACTTTCAGGATCACAAAGGGAGGCCTCCTCCCTGCTGAGGGCAAAAGGCACAAGCAGAAGGTGGGCACTGCCTGCTCAGTGCAAAGCCAGCCCCTCCTGCCCTCTGCTCTCAGCTCTGCTCCATGGCTAGTTTCCTCAGCAGCCTGTCACAGCACAGCTCACAAGGGCCGAGCCCTGAAACAGACCACTTGCTGTCTCTGTTTCTCTCCCATCAACAGAAATAAGACACTGGAGAAGAGCTAAAACAATGTTGCTTTTCCTCAAATTTTGGGTCCTGAGAGGCTATTAGAAAACATGGTCATGGCCATCCTAGCTTTCTTCTCTATCCCCTTTGCTTTCTAAAAACTGTTCAGGTCTGTTCAAGCTTGATACAGATATAAATTAAGACCAAGAATACATTGGGACCAAAAGTGTTTTCAGATGGATCAGCCCTGACTTGACGTTGAACAGAAACCAGGAATTACGTGAGGCTTACATATAATTTTAACCTGTATTTGCTGAAGTCAGATTTTAAAAGGGAATCAGTAGCAGCAGTTAAAATCATAATGTGGAGTATACTGAGTGCTAGATCCTAGGTAACAACTTAGATAAAACTTACTATGACTCTTACTGCTTAAATACATGTTATACACAACCACATTACAACAAAGGCTGAGCCTGACTGCAGTGCAGTGCAGTGGTGTTTCCTGTCTCACTCAGCAAGCCCACTGCGCCGGCACTTGGCACTGTTTGGAGACCACAACACCTAAATACTGAAGGAGGCCTGTAGTAGGATTCTTGGTTGGGTTGGGGTTTTTGTTTGTTGGTGGTGGTTTGGTGTTTTGTTTTGTTTTTTCACATAACACTGAAGGTCATTGTGCATGTTTGCGTGGGATACAATTAGATTTTTTTTTTTTTCCTCCTTGTCAGTGAAGCCATGAGGGGAGCACAAGATAACCCATCTGCTCTTTGCTAGACATGGAATTCTGCCAGAGGGTAGGGAAGGGGCCACTGCTCTTCCCATCACAGTGTGGTTAAAATACATGCACTGTCCCAGAAGACTTTTTTTTTTTAAAGTTATGTTAAATTGATACACCAGCATTAACTAACAAGGAAACAATCGGACTTGCACCAACAACTGGATACATCCTTTCAATATATGGTTGTGTTAGGGATCAGTAACACAAAACAGGTCTAAGTTAGCAGTGAATTGGGCCATAAAATAAAAATAACTGCACAGGTTCAAACTTAAGGTCAAGAAGCAAACAACTTGCCTTACATGACTATTTTCACCATTTTCCTTACCTGGAAGCTTCTAAAATTTGTCCCTGAAGTCTTTATTGGGAAACGTTATGGGTTTCAGTAGAAGACACTTTCCTACTTGCACATCATATGGACAATTTTAAAAAAAATCAAAACACACAGCAACATTAATTAATGAGTTTTTTCATTTCTTTAAACTTTGAATTTCCTAAATTTCCTCCTAAACAAAATCCTAAGTAAGCTTATCAGATTTTCTGGGGTTTTTTTGTGTGGTTGGGTTTTCTTTGTGGAATTTGGGCTCTTGATTCCTTTGGGTCTAGAAAAGTTCATTTTGAATATTCTGATATACACTACGAAGGGTCTCTATAACAGCTGTAAGGCAGCACTTGTCCTGGTACAGAAAAGCTACCAAAAAAAAAAAAAAAAAGGAAGTGTTCAGGTACCATCAGGCTGTCTGACCTTGACAACAACCCTTCTGCCACCTCACCTCTTCCTTCCCATCCCGTGCTCCCTGAAAAGGTCACTGCCCCTTTTCCCATCAAGCTCTGGCTCCCAGGAAAGGCATGGAGAGAAGGGCTCACATTGCACGGTCACTGTACAGGTGTTGAAATGTTCCTTGAAACTGCTGAAAGCATTTATGAGCAGAGTCACAAAAGACAAGTCTAAGGCTTGCAAGACTCCCTGCAGAACTTTGAGATACTGGGGTAGCAAAGAAAGAGACCTTGAGTTAGAACTGTGCTCAAGGAAATGATAAAGAAAAGCATTCCTTGCTTTCAGATACTTATTTTGCTGAGCACTTATGGAAGCATCTTCAGAGATGATGACTAGATTGCTTAGGCTTACATGCAATATGCAGTAACACGTTTAAAGGCAGTAGATGACAAAAGTCTACGCCAAGGATGACACTTAAGATGCCTCTCCTCTCACTGGTTATCAGGCCTTTAACTAATCCCACAGCAGATGCACTGGTTTCCCATCAAATAACCAATGCTCAGCCAAGTTCTGTACCTTCCCCTACCACAGCTGTACCCTCTGTGCTGCACCCATGTATGAATAGCATATGTATCTGGGGAAAGTTCAGTCCTTAGTTTTCTCTAAAGGATAATGGACCATCAGTGGAGTTTAGGGACCTGATGCTTTTAACCTTTATGCACCAGACACCAGCTGCAAATAGAATCAAGTTTCCATAGAACATTTAACTTATCAGTGTCCAGCCACTCTCAATTCATCCACACATGCACTACCCGTAAGTAACTTCAGGTCTAACAGAAAGCAATTTTCTTTTCAGGTTCAACAGCTCAGCAATCAACTATTGAGTTCTTATGACATCCACCTAAATGACTTTTTTTTTTTTAAAGCTAGATTCTTCGAGCTGCAAGTTGAGATATAATTCAGCAGTCATAAGGAAAAGAAATATTAGTAAGTGAAACCAACTGGGAAAAGATCCAGATGCAGGTTGGTTGAGCTAATTTTTGTTTTCTTTTTTATAAAGTAGTTTTGCATTTATAAGCTCTTTTATGCTTTTTTTGAGACATGGAAATATTTTCAGCACAGTTGAATGTTTTCTGTTAACTTAAATTTTGGTCTATCTGTTCCAAAGCAGAAATTTTTAAAAGTTTATACAGTTCTGTCATGGTTTAACCCTAGCCAGCAACTAAGCCCCACACAATTGCTTGCTCACTCCCATGCAGCTGGATGGGAATCAGAAGAGTAAAGCTCATGGGTTGAGATAAACAGAGTTTAATAGGTAAAGCAAGAGCCACACACCCAAGCAAAGCAAAACAAGGAATATGAATTCCTTCCACTGCTTCCCATCTGCAGGCAGGTGTTTGGCCATCTCCAGGTCAGCAGGGCTCCACCACATGTAGCAGTGACTTGAGAAGACAAACTCTGAACATCCCACCCTTCCTTCTCCTTCCCCCACCTTTTTTCATACCCCTTTGGTCAGCTGGGGTCAGCTGTCCCAGCTCTGTCCCCTCCCAGCTTCCCATGCACCCCCAGCCCACTCGCTGGTGATGTGGGGTGTGAGCTCTGCTGAGCAGAGACTAAAACATCCCAGTGTTACCAGCGCTGTGCTGTCTCCAGCACACATCCAAACCATAGCCCTATACCAGCTGCTGTTAAGAAAATCAGCTCTATCCCAGCCAAAACCAGCACAAGTCCAGAGGTTTACCTGAGCAGCACCTCTTCTACTCAAAGAGGCTGTAGACAGAATTGAGAATTAAAGTGTTAATAGCTACTCAAAATAGACCAGTTATGAAGTTTGAATATTTGAATTAGCACACTGCTGATATGTTTATCTTCCACTTATTCTCTACAGGTTGGTTTGGTTTTACTCAGGCAATTCATCACGAGATATTTGACTGTCCTATCTGTATCATGTCACTCAGTCCTAGAGTCCATCCTGCCCATCTCTCTTCTGGTAACAGCAACCAGTTTTCGCAACACTTGAACAGAAAAAAGTTCTTGTTCACATTTGTTCCATCATGCCTGGCTTCAAGCATTTGAAGAGTCTTCCTTGGGAGAGCGACCTATTTGTCCCTTATGTCACTCATTATCAGAAGAAAATCTTCACATGTTGATACATCTGGCTTACAACAAACTACCTCATAGATCATAGCTGGCAATTGGGGGAGGAAGGCAGAAGAGAGAGGAATGCAACTATTCAACACCAGCTACTGGCAGGATAATTTAGAATGCCACAGATTATTTTCTTTCATTGCTTAAAATTTTAAAAAAAAATCAAAACTCCACTATGAATCGCACTTTAACTTTATTGAAAACACAGTAAAAAAAAAAACTTCCTACAAAACATTCAGTGTAACATTTCAAACAAAGGAAAAAACACATTACCACTGCTTTTCACAAAAAAATTCAACCTGGCTAAGGTGGCAAGTATTTTCATTTAGTTTTGTAACACAGCAAAGTAACCACAAATTGGGAGCACAATAAAACACACTTCTGGGTGGCCAAAATAAACCAGGCAGGGTGGTGAGAAGATATGTACACACAAAATGGTTGTGATTAAACTAATACTAAAAGCATCATTTTACCTTGGTTCAAGATACACCCATGTGAAAGAAACATCAGTTGCTCAAGACTGCAGAGTTTACAAAGTCTTAAGCACAAATTTCACCAAGAGGGCACCACCAATTCCGTTCCACAAATCAGCCTCACACATGTAGGATTGTAATTATTTTTTTTTTTTGGAAACTGAAATCTTAGCCAGTAATACTGCAGTGAAAAGTGTGAAAGTGCACGACAGAAGGTATCTGCTGCCACCGTTACAGCACAGGCAGCAGTGACAGCCACAGAAACACCAGTTCAGAATGGTACTTGTATGGTGGCATCACCCAAGCCCACCTGAAGCCGATCCCGTGTGACAAGACGGCCAGCAGCACTCTGAGAACAGCCCCAGGCTCCTCAGTGGGAATTCTAGGGAGAAAGCTTCGCAAGGACAAGAGCAACATGTATCTTCCTTTTAGGTAACAAGAAAGTAAAGAGAATCCAGCCATAATTTTGGGTCCAAGCATGTGTTTCATACACTTTTTAAGATTCCAAATCCATGACCCAAGTGTATCTTTTCTATTCATTTGTTTTCAAAGCAATAGAAGTCAAATAAGGACAAATAAGACAAAAATACTTTAAAACGTAACTTTAAAAAAAAGTGAAAAGAGGCTCAACTTTGTTTTGCTCTATAAAGCCAGGGAGGAGAAAATTACCTGCACAGATTCTGTAAATCTATTTTATGTATTTTGGCCTAGACTGGCAAAACTTATGGTTAGGGAGAAAACAGAAGTTGTGCCCCAGTTAGTTTTCTCCTGAAGCATTTAAACACATCTATCACATTCACAAACTGGTACCACCATCACACCACTTTTCTGAGTGATCATTTTAGATGCAGAGGGAAGGTCCAAAACACACTCATACACATGAAATACAACTTGTGAAGAAAACACATGAAATCTTACTGAGGCACCATGCAAAGTTTGACTTGGATGGAAACACGAGAGTTACACACGGGAACGATGCAGCTTGATCTCCAATCAAGTAAGGCAGCAAGGCACACCAGGAGCTGTGTGTGCTCTTATTTCCTTACAAATCACAAGGAAGACAACTGAAGAGCAGTTCCAGGGAACAGGGGCTGCGTCCACAGGAACTGCCCTCAGCACAGGCTCAGAGTGGCTGTACCAGATGTGACTCTCACTAAGAAGTGGGCTGGTTGCTTCACCCTACTGAAAGTTCAAAGCACACATATGCAATGACTAAAGCATCTCCACCTCGCTCCTAATTCAAACATAATGGGGTCTCGGTAATTTTGTCAGAGGACCAAGTCTAATGATAGTATTCTTTTAATGGAATCTAGTGCTAAAAACCAGATCACACACAAATGAAAAAATACTAACACTTCCATAATGGAAGAACATTTCTAACTAGGGAATGTTTCTGTATAGACTATGTGTGGAAAAAAAAAAATACATTCCAATGAAAGCAAGTGCCCTGCTACTTCGACAGCTGCTATCTACAGAAGCACTGACTATATGAGGAATGCAAAATAAAGCACTGTTCATGGAAGCAGCTTCATCCAGTGATGCCGACTATAAAACTTCATGTAATGGGGGGTGGAAGCAACAACAACACTTGGGGTTAATACATAAGAAACATTCAGAAGCGGTATCCCAAAGGGCTCATGTAGGTACAGATGAACAGTCACACACCTAACACCTTTAAGAATTGGTATTTTCTAATTCCTATGTTTATGTGAGGCCTCCATACAGATACAGCTTTTAAATAGCTTTGAACTAGATATGACAGGATTATTAACATTCACAGAATATTTCTGACACCATCCCTTTGACTATTTGGAGTCACCTTCTATATTTGTATAAACATTTAATGCTATGTATATAAAAAAAAACTATGATGAATAAATATAACTGAAAAAGTTACTTAGAAAAATACGGTCAAAATACAGAACTAGTAAAAGTCCTCAGGTTTTCTGTTGCCAAGACAGAGCTATCTCCAAAAGTTCACGGGCTTTTATCAAAGTCAAGGATACTATTGCACTGTGACTCACAAAACAGAGTTTAAGAATTCATGATGTTCTTTTCAGTGTTAGTGAATTACTGGCATATTTAGAGAACATAAGGTGGACTTTCATATACTAACAATGTATGTGTTGTTCTTTCTCTTTGAGAGAAGAGTTTTAGGTGCTTCCATTGTTAAACATCCAAAAAAAAAAACCTTCCCATAAAAGTTTCCTTCTAATGTATATTCTTACGGAGCTTACATCAGATCTACCTAGATTATTCTTGTTCTGTCATTTCATGGTTTTTCTACATCAAGAAGAGTATCTGCTCCTAACATCAGTGCCACTGAATAAGGTACTGAATGACTTGAAAACTTAAAAAAGGAAAGCAAGCCACGATGTTGGATGTCTTCAAGAATTCAGGTCAGATTTAGAAAAAAGTTTCATCAGTCCCTAAATTTCATGACCTTAAGGATTTTAAATATATTTTTAATAATATAAAATTTTAAAGGCAGACTAGAAGAAGAGCAGAAAACAGACTGTGGAGGTAAGCTCCATGTCATTTCCCCCACCCCTCTCCAGTTACTGTGGATTTTGGAAGTCACATTTAGTGCTAATTCGCCACAAGATGTGTTCTCCTTTCCCAAGATTCTGACCAATACTGTCAGGCTTTAATCATTAAAATGAAATTTGAAAGGGATCCTCTCTGGATTTGGTCTGGGGGGACACAAAGTTCTATCCAGAAGCATGCAGCATTCTTGAGACAGCAAGAAGCCGTTCCAACACCGAGCAGCCTGCACAGGAACATACAGCCACAACATCCTGAATGACTTCTCAGTCCCAACAAAACAGCCAAAAGTGAAAAGATACAGTTCAAAAACGTACACAGCTACCACTCGCACACCCCAAGAGTTTGCAAACACAGTTAAAAGTAATCCAATTCAGCAACTAGAATGGTGTGTGGCAGATGGACAAACCACAGGCTGATCTCCTCACACCTTGAACAGAAAAGGAACATCACAACTTCTTATCACACTAGCTGAGACTTTTCTGGTGGTAAGGATACTGGGCAAGGTAGAAAGAGGTGGCAGAGGTTACCAACCATGATGGCTCCCTCTGAAAGGGATGAATTCAAAAGCAGCATTTTTGTAAAGGTCAAATGCCATTAACACAACTGAAATTACCTGTCAGTTTACCAACAGTAATTTCAATATTCAGGAGCTCAGGATTTCAACTCCTCAAGTATATGGGTCAGGGAAGGAAGTTAAGTGTATGCAATACTGTCTCAAGACAGCACTAAAATAAAAACAAAAATACTAACACTAGGTGGTGGGCAATCTCCTTTCCTTAAAGCACTTAAAGGTTCACAGTTCACATCAACACTTTTTAAACAAAAATAAGCCTACTTCTTTTTAAAGAGGTTATTAACATGGCCTTAGTGTGTTGTCTCTGCTTAAATGACTTTACGTAGATTTAAAAAAAAAAAAATTGCTTTTTTGCAAATCAGAGTACATGTGAAACAACAGGATTTAGCTTTCTTCCTGTATTTGGTATTTCAAAATTACAGTTGCTAATCCACTAAGTGTAAGACTCAGCTGCTGTATGTACACCACCTGAGCCAATCCTGCTTCTGAAAGAGGAAGAGAAGGAAAGGAAAATAACCTAGAACATTCTTACAAAACTCAAGGAAAGGTCCTGTGCATAAAGAAGTCAATTGCTCTTTGTTTCTGCCTTATTCCCTTTAAATTTAGGTAAGTACTTTAAGAAAAGAGCCATCTTGTCTTTACTATAGAGCAGTGGGCACACGTGAGCACCTGAAGTAGCATCAGCTGCTGCAGAGACCTATGGGCAAGCAGGAGACCTGGTGGGACAGGGGAGGGCTGCAGCCCCTTTGCACCCGCCGCTCCTGGTGACAAAGCGAAGCCAAGGCGGGGGCAGGACCCGCTCCTGTGTGCGTGCCAGGCCACAGACCTGCACGAGCTGCTGTCCCACAGCCCTGCCTCCCTGGTGCCTCGGAACCAGACAAGGAAACAACTTCTCAAATCCTTTCTTTTCATCGACACTAAAACAGTCAACGGGGTAAAAGGTATTGGGGGAACAGGGCCGGAGATAAACATCACATTACAGACAGTAAACAAAGCTTCCTAGGAGTGCAACAACTCTTACTTGTACAGTAACCAGTACTATAATTTCTTAAAGTGATAATTACATGTGCTTTATGCTTAGAAATCTACAATATTACAGTTCTGCCACTGCACTTAATATTGTGCTACCAACACAGAATAAAGCCAAGAAACGGCCAACTTAAAACACTTAGTTTACATCTATTTTTTTGGTCTTGTGTGGTATCTAGTTGAAGATGGAAGCATTTATGTGCTTTTTGCCTCCTAAGAAGTGAGGCAGATGCTAATGTTACTAAGATCAGCTGTATATACCTTGAAGGTATAGACCACCTGACTCTACATGAGTCAAAATACTAGGAATGTATTGTCAACATCCATTAATGAATTACCAGTTGCTTGTATTTAAGTGAACATATGCTTCTGTGAAAAGTATATCGTGACCTGTATCTTACACCTAGCATATCTGTAGCATTGTATCTGTAAAGACATTTTGCATAAGCATGTAATTTTCAAGGCCAAAAGCATATTTTAATGTGGACAGCGTCACAATATAAACAGGTGATTTAAACCAAAACACTGTCAGTAGTTGCACAGGGTAGTTCTGAGTTTCTCACCCACCTTGGGAACCACACAACATCTAAACCATCCTTTGCATTTCAGCATAAAATCTTCACTAAGGCAGCCTTAGCTTGTACCTCTCTGACTGCAGGATCCAGCAGAAGCAGTAAGAGCAGGCAAGGCTGTAACATTTGTTTTGAAAGAGAGTTTTTAAGTCTTCCCTGAAATTTGTGTGCCTAGCAGCAGGAACTGTCTCTGCTCAATCTAAGTAACTGCCCAACTCACTTTCGGACACCACATACACATTATTATCTTCTATGTTCTTGGGTCACCAATGCCAGGACAAGCATCTCTCCAAAAGCATGAAGAGCAAGACCTAGGCTGGTTCACACTCCCTAAATTTATTCCTCAAATTAATCTCTTCAGTTTTGTAGCATGTATTTAAATAACTGTCTTAAAGTTGTAATAGAAGGATTTTAACAAAGCTATCTATCCTCACACACCACAACTCACCAGCCCCGCTAAGACACCAGAACAATTTTGGTCACACAATCACTTGCATGGACAAGTGGATGTATTTCAGCTATTTTTAACTATAATGCTACTATATAAGGCTACAAGCTCTGAGAACACCTGAATGATGCCCCTAATAATAAACTTCCCAATATTTTAACTGTAAACACATTTTTAAACCAACTGAATTACAGATCCCTGTTCTTGATTGCAGAACTTTGACTCAGATACAAGATTTCTCATAGAATGTCAGCATTAAACTCAAACAACAAAATACATGCTTGTGGATCTTAGTGAAATCAAGAATTTTACTTTGTCTTCCAAGACAGTACAACACATCAACAGTCAGTTTAATAAGCCTTGAATTTATACTAATCACACCAAAAAAATTGAAGTAACACTCTAGCATCATATTTACTACAGCAATATTTACATTATGTCCCAGTTGAAGACAAAAAAGGCAGCTGCAAAAAAAACTCAGAAATCCTCATGTACACTGAAGCTGGATTTTCAAAGCAAGGGGGGCAGGGAGGGGCCAAAACAAAACATAAAAATCTCAAAATCTCACATTCACACACACAGCAATAAGGTCTACAGCCCAGAACAGTAATCTCAGGAGAACAGCCAAAGAGCTTCTGACACAAGGTTTATCGTATTTCAGAACCACACTGGTGGACTAGTTGTCACCACTTCATCACATGTAAGACCTCAAACCACAGACAGACATACCTGTTCTACAGAAATGGAAAATAAACAGGGTCATTATCTCACTCACTACGTAATGGGCACACACTGAAAGTGTCCCCATTCCAAGCTGTTTGGAGATTACTTGCGTCAGAACAGGACAAAAGCGCAAACAGATTTTGAGTACTTCCTTGGGTTTTGGTTGGTGGGTTTTTCTTTACTATGAACTGCTTAAAGGATTCCTAAGGCTGTGGTAATGCTAAGAGAAAAGACTTCACCACCCACCGATGCCATTCTGAATCTAAGGCCTCTGAGCAGTTAAACTGTAACACCACAGAAATCCATACTACACACAAGTTTTACTTACCAAGCCACCCATGTTATGTCTGTAAGCTTAGGATTTATGATATCTACACATACAGGCCTATATACATGTTCATGTGTACGTTAAAAACCAGGTACTGGACTATGCCACTGAACAGAAATCTTGGTAACTCTAGTATAAATTCAGAGAAATAATTTACTTGAAGTTAAAGAAAACTGTAAAAAACTGCACTTGCAGCCTCCTAGGCCTGTGCTACTTGCATTGATTACAAGTACTGCTTATACACAGTAGTTCATAAAGAATTTTACAGGGATGTACTTGGTAGGGGGTAAACGACCTCCGTGGCACAATAGCTTACAGAACCGTAAGAGCTGTGACAGGGGGTCTACACAGCTTTTTACAAAGCATACTAGGCTCAGATTTAACACTGAAGTTAATCTTCATCTTGTACGTCACTCTATTCGGTAATACATTGTCTGACTACCAGTCAAGCAATCTGGCACTTACAGCTACAAACAGGACACTGGAGGTGCTGACCTGCCAAGAAAGCTTCATGACATCAGACTATGAACAGCCTCCTGTATCCAGCATGAAGGAGCTGTGATCTCTATCAGTTACTATCATTTTTACACGTTCTTAGTGGAACCGCTTACCTACTGTCAAGGATACCTACTCCGGGTAGCTTACATTTCCAGTAAGGGCCATATTGAGCTTCAAGTGTAACTTTTTTTTCTTCCTCTTTTTTTTTTTTTCTAAACCAAGTCCCAAAGTTATTCCTTATAGCTGTGTCTGTATAACACAGGAGGTACTGTGCATTCAAATGGTAGCAGGTTTATATCTAAGATGTGAGACTGTCAAAAAGGAATGCGTTGTTCTCTTCAGCTTCCAGTCTTCAAGGCACCTCCTGCATTAACTTACTCAGAAATAAACAAGCAGACCAAAAGTTCACTGGAAAGAGAAGAATCTTATATACCTAACTTCCTCAGAAGCACACAGCATCAAAAAAAAAAAAAAAAACTGAGACCAGGTTGGACCCGAATTATCAACAAATAAACTTAGTATAAAAATGCTGATGAGATGACCGGAATGCCATGAGGTTGATGTCTTCAGCTCTGTTGATTGCAGGTGATTGTTAATCACAGTGTTTTCTGGTGCCCATTTGCAGACGGCTTTGTCTCTGAGTCTCTTGGATTGCTGGACAGATGAAGTTTATCTAATCCTGCAAAACATTACACAATAAGGAAAAACTGAGATTGTCCCATGTTTGGCACATACAAGTATTCCAAATAATGCATACAAACCAAATTCTGCTTCATGATCAAGGACTTTGCAGGTGCTGAAGACCATTCTAGCACCATGTCAATGAAGACCATTGACATTCTAGCTCAGGTAAGAATTACCTCTGGGCAACTGCCTCAGTTGTGTTTAGAGGTGAGACAAGTCTGTTACAACAGACAAGCATGGAAACAAGAGAAGCATAACTTCTCTGTGCTTAAATCACAGGCTCAGGCATTAAGAACTGAGAAAGACTTGTAATCCTTTACTCTGTCAACCTCCAAAGACTAAAAGGAGTATTTTAGCTCATTATTTTGGAGTATAGCATCCCTCTGAAAAGCATTCATTACTGATCTTAAGATCTCGGGTGATGACTACATCACCAGTCTAAACTCTGTATATGTGTAACAGTATTTTTAGGCCTACATTATTTCTACTTTGCTTATTTCCTTTTCCAGCCATTTGTTCTTTTGCATGGTTCTTTACTATGAGTGCTAATTAAAGTCTCTCATCCTACCCCAAGCAATCAGTCAAACTACTCTTCTTTGCGGGGGAGGTAAAGAAAGATGGTAAACGTAAACATTTTATTCACAAGAGGCATCATGTCAGTCCTTCCTTGCTTGCTACAGTTTCCCTCTGAAGTGTCCGACCAAGTCTCTAGAATTAAGGATCAAAAATTGAAAGAGCTTCTTACTTGTTGACTGTAGAATATATTTAATATTTTACTGCAGTCCATGACATACCAGGTTAAATTTCTGGCATCATCAGAATTCCAGAATTGACTGTACTACTAAAAAAGCAAAAATCTAATCAATGTTGTATTATTTCCAAGTCCCAATATTACACAAATGGTTTTGGTTCCAGGCCTAAAGCAGGAATTTACCTTCCACTAATCAGCTATAACACTTCACCAACTTCTAGTCCTCAGTGTCACCATTTTCGGCATAGGGGAGAAATGAGGACACAGATTTGGTTTTCCTTCTTTGAATTCCATGGGACTGTTTTTAACATACACTTTGTTATGCACAGCACTGAAAGCAAACCCAGTTTGTGTCAGGAACCTGCACTCTTCAGGATTTATAACTCCCTGCTTGTGTCAAATGCAAACTTTTTACCAATTACTTCGTGTCTACATTTTGATCACAATATTTATACAAAAACACACAATATGTGCTAGCAAGAGTCAAATAAAAAATTCCTACACAAATTCACTAGAATGATGCCATCCAGTGACCATTACCCTATTATGCCTGCATTTTGAAATTTGTTAATCTGCTTTCAACATACATCATTTTTCATTAAACACGTTCAACACAGTAAAGTGCCATGAATTATCAAGATAAATATTTTACATCATCTGCTTTAAGACAGAAACTTTAAAGTTTTACCAGACCTGTTGCTCTAAACCCATGCTGACTGATGTTAATTTATTTCCTTCAAACCTTTGCAACAGCCATTACATTACACAAAGTAATCCCTTTACAGTCAAAACATTTGCACAAAAAATAAAAAGGATTATGCAAGTCAACTGGAAGAGACGAATCTAGGTCTTCCCATAAAATGACCTTTACTAAAAGCTGTGGGATAATACCAAATACACTATACTCACATCACATATCTATCTCATTCAACAATGGAGCTTCTCTGAAAATATTTTCAGTATAAAAATCAGTGGACAGATTTACACACCTCTGGCCCACTAAATCTGTTCCTCTGGAGCTTCAAAGCTCAACATCAAAAATAAAAAAAGCACAGTATGGCTTTTTTCAATCCTGTGCTATCACTCATTTTGTATTTCCCTATTTACTTGGTCTGATTTTAACTTAATTGCCACCAGCAGAGGTGCACTCTAGGAACTGCTTGTTTCAAGCCTTTCTTCTATGGCCAAGAAACACAAATGCACAACTTGATCAGAATTCTGATTACATCAAGTACAGGTTTTTCTCAGCCAACTACTAAGACTGTATGACCTACACACAAGCTGAAACTTTATTCTGGAACATGCAATGAGAATGTTTCTGTGCTTTCTAAAGGCTGAAAATCTAACTGCAGATCGATAAGAACACAGAGCTATTAAGAACAACATTGTAGCTTAGCTCTTGACTCTTCAAAAATAACACAAAGCTATGTATTCTCACACCAATTTATACAAGCTTCCACTACAACTTTTTCTGTGAGTTATAACAGAACTTTAAAAGCAGCACATCAAGTTATTAATGCTAGAGAAGGGAAACATTCAAGTGCCACCTAAATTTTCAGTGCTATATTACCTAATGCCTTCAGGAGCTCTTCTCTCACAGCAGAAGTGAATTTTCTGACCAGACATAATGTTGTCACAATAGCAAAGAGCAAGTTGTAAGATAACACAATATAGAAGTTTCCCAGCCAGTTAAACCTTCCAAAGTCTCCAAGCAGATCAAATCTGGTGATTCCTGTTAAAATGGCATTTAAGATTTTACATTAAAATCTTGATCATATTTAAGAAAAAAAAAATCACTCTATTTACATATGGAAACAAAATTCTTTCAGACCACACGCTGTAAGACACATGGTGGAATGAATACACAAGGCAATGTTCTCAAGGTCAGTTCCCACCTCCTTGTGGTGGTACGATTCCCACCTGCCCACGTGCCATGGGTCCAAGATATGACCCTCCTGCCTGGGCCACACAGCAATCCACTGGGAAGGGCCACATACCAGAGTGTTGAGGCACCCCCCTGATGCTCCTGGCTCCTGCCTCCCCTGTTCTCTGGGGACAATACAGACAACTACCTCCCTGCAGTGGACCACAGTGTTGAGGCATCCCCTCGGCATACCTTGCTCCTGCTCCCCTCCTTGTCACCTTGGATCATCAGTCAACCCCCTTATGACCTGGTACAGTTGTACTTGAGCTGTGGCCCCAAAGGGAGATCCCAAGAACCCACGATCCACTATGGGCATGTGCAAGCCAGAATACTGCAACGCCAGAGGTAGGCCAGAATGGAAATGTACCTGACAGAAGTCGTCATCTCAGATCCTATAAATAGTGATCCAAGACGAGACCCTTTGAGCTCTCCTGGATCACAGCTGGCTGCACCCAGCAGCTCCCCTGACTTGGGAGGTCTCCCAGGACTTCCTGCCAATGTAGCTGACAAGGGCTGGGCAAGACCAGCTCCTCGAGACATGGTGATGCAGTGTAACTCTTCATCCTAAACTAAAAGGGGGAAGTTTTGACTATAGGCCAGTGTCTTTTACCCACCTCTCTGTCTATCTAAGTGTTTGCTTTTATGAGTGTGTGCATCTACATATCTCACTGGCCAAGTGTTTCAGTATCTGTACATTCACTATTCACACATGCTTTGGTTGAAGATGCCTTGCAGTAAGTTAGTGTGAATCTTGTCATCCTCAAATGTGTAATTAAGTCACTGTTTTACTAAATCACTTGTCATATAAAGTAAGTACTGCTGAAATCAGCCTTTATCAAATTTCATTAATAAATCCTGAATTGCTGATAAGTCAAACTGTGTCAAACATTAATCTGTGGCAATCACTATAAAACTCTAAGACACACTTATCAAAATGCCTGAATAATGGAAGTTAAAGTAAATAGCCCATTCTAGGTAAGAATTCTACTTCTATAATTTCAATCAGTGTAACTGGAAAAAAACATGTAGTATTAGTATGAAAACTGATTGAAATTTCAGTTTCTACAAAATCCTTATCTTTCCCAGGAAAGAATGAAATGTACCGTGGGCTTTCTTATTATAAAAGTCTTTCCACAACGTTGTACAATAAACACCAAAACTTCATGGGTTTTTTAGAGCCACTGTTTTTGAAATCCAACTTTAAAGACACCTTCCCAACTGCAGTTTTTTTCCTAGACCACAACAGAAACACCACTAGTTTTTCTCTTCACCACTATAGCCACAGCATTTGCACAGAAGGAAAAGAGTTTAGCTGAAAGACAGTGCTGACAGGTCTTCTTCACAGTGGATGTTCTAACACTGACACTTGGGCTTTGTGCTGATCAAAGGCTAGTCAATCACTAAGGCTACGGGAGCAAAATTTTCCCAAAACACGGAAGTGTCTACAAGCTGTAGGGTCCATTCCAGAAGGCAGAAAAGCAAGACCTATAGGTTGTTCCTTTCCCAGGTCTGCACTGAGGACTGCACTGAATTAAGGGCAGAATATTGAGATGATACCCAAACAACAGTTGCCTAGGATTGACAAGGCATTATATGCCCAAAAAACTTGACACAAATGATGTCACAGTGGTGTGTGCTCTCACAGTTCAGACCAGAAGTGCCAAGGAAGCAAGCCAACCTCTCCCCAGAACGAAAATGGCAGCAGAAATTCAGGTAATCAGAAAACAGTCCTGGCTCTGAACTTCCAGGAAGTTATTTTTCTATCATCTTATTTTGAAAAGGTCTGGGGGCTTTTAAGAACTGCGATTTCAACAGTGATAATAAATGAAGAGAGACAGAAATAAGTGACAGCTACCTTCCTTTCAAGGGAAGGTAACTGTAACTTACAAACCTCACTGTACTTGGTACCCAAGACAGCCAGCTATCACAATTAAGACATGCACGCTTCTTATATTCAGCATTATTCACTGAAATGATAAAAATGGGGATCAAATTTGGTATCTAAGGAAAATATGCCAAAATAAAGAAAATATAAAGAAGGAGAAGTTTCAAAGGATAAAGAAAAAAAAAAATCACTGAAGTTGATCAAAATAGCAATAGAGACAAGAATACCAAAAAAAGCACAGAAGGTCTTGACACTAAAAAGAAGTAATCTGCTGACTGAATTTACAGGTAAACAGTGAAGGACAATAAATACAGAGTTGCTTGTATACTTGAAGGCAAACAGCACCCGTAACATGTTTCAAGGAGCAGACTGTTTTAGACTGTGGAGCTACAGGAAAATCTTTGAGAAAGTCAGGTTTGAACCTAATGCTTCCAGATCTTTAAAGGAAAAGAAAAAAAAAAAAAAACAACAGGTAGAGAACAGGGTAAAGAGTTCTCTGGAAAACAAGTAACATGCCTGATACAAAGAGGTTCAGAAGAGCTAGCAGTAGAGCAGGTGTTGTAAGGGCAAAAAAAGAAAACTGGCATTTCTGTTAGAGCAGGTGGAAAAAAAATTGTCCATAAATTACATTCATTTTCCCCTTACAAATAAAAGAAAAAAAGACATTACTGCTCATCAGCAGATATCTAACAGTCTTAGTTTGTAAATCTGTGGGAGAAAAGGGTTAAAAAAAAAGCCATGGTTTTCTTATGGACTCAGCCCACAGAGAAAAACATTCCCAAGACTGCAATTTGAAAAACCACCCAGCAACTGAATTGAAAACTACATCTCTAATGGACACTAATACACGTCCAAGGGAGCTGGTGACAAGGTAGCAAATAAAAGTATTAAAGAATTCCTCAGGTTAAAAAAAAAGTTAAAAATGGTTTTAGACTGTACCTGCAACTAAGTTTCAAATCACTATTTACTTAAAGCTACAATACTCACAAGTAGAATTCTAGGAAAATGTTTATATATTAGGAAATTTAGTTTTGTTTGCAATTCTTCGTTTCTGTATTCTTGACTATTAAGGGCCCTGTTCCAAATTTGTTTCTCAGTGGTTAGCAATATGGTGCTGGTGGGAAACAATTTTTTTGAAGGACTACTAAAAGGCTGAAAAGTTCTGGAAAAAAGTTAATTCATTTCAGTAAAATAACTTATTTCAGTAAAAGCTTTCCTAGTGTTCTAAAAGAATGATGGATTAGAGACATTCACCACCTACATATCTAACTAGCATGCTACAAAACATAAAAAATGCTCCTATTTCCATTTTTAAAACTTGAACAAGGTCAGTACGTGCATTAGATCACTTGCTTTTTTTACCTTTCCCATAGTGATACAGTCTAGTCTTTTCTGTATAGTATAGAAACTTGTTTTTTTAATAAAGACTGTGAATCTGCTTAACATATTTATTTCTCTTCATCTATTCAGTGCCACAGGGCAGTAGCATGTAATGCAACACGTTGATATTTCTGCAAAGCATCACATGGCTCACTGTACTCTAATACACTATTAATCCTGTTTGGACAGCTGTGACTCTGCATTTGTTAGCTGTGTGTTAATTGTTCCATCTTTTTTCTTCTTTTATTTATCTCTATGGCAAACCAGCCAGGAATTTCATTTGTATTTCATTTGTTAGTCCTTTTTTTTTTTTTTTTTTTTTAGTGAGTTTTAGCATTAATCTGTTTCCAATGAGACAACAATGCACCCAGCATGTATACCTACTTCCACAGAATCCATTTACTATCGACTGTTAATCTCATAGATAATTGACAATTTTTTTTTTTACAAAAAGTAACAAATGCAGTAACTTCATGGATACAATAATGTTAAAATTCTATTCTAAACCAGTAATTTTTCAACATAACATCTTGCTCCAAGTGCTAGATGTGTTTTACTTCATAGACCTTTATTGTACTGGCTATATTTTAAAACTGCACAACTTTAAATATTTGAATTATTCTTTTGCATTTTTGTGAAGTTTTACTACAGATTTTTAAAACATAAGCTCTAGAGTGTGTATTTTAAGATTCAACCCTACAAAATGCATTACAGGATTAGTTTTCTTGTTGTTATAAAAATGATCTGGTAAATCTAATAAAACTCATCATCTTTAGATATACACAGCATGAAAACATACAGTATAGATTACCAGAAAATATTCATTACTTTTGACCTGACAGTATTCTGGTTGAATAATACCCTGGTGAGATTAATATCTTAAGATTTATATCTTAATATAATCAAAACTTCTTCAGTTCTAAGTTGGATTTCAAATTTTTGTATTTTGTATTTAAAAACTGAAGTAGCAAAGAATGCAAGCAGATTATTTTAGGGAAAACTAAAGTACCCTGGTATCATTGCTGATAGAAAATCTAAAGGAAAATTCATTAACTGTTTTTAAAAAAACGTTTGCACTCAACATTATCTCAAATTTTATACCTAAAATCCCTAAAAGTAATTTTTCACAAGAACGGAGTACTATAATTTCACAGTGAACATGAAACTATTTTATACTTCCCTGAACAAGCAGTCTCCATATCTATTCTTTGCACTATGTGCTGTTTTAAGTTTAAAAAAATCTAGGTCAGAATTTAGAATGTATGTTCTGCAATTCATGTATGTAGAAAGCATGTTCCACAGCTCATGCTGGTGTAGAAAGGAAGGCCTCACATACATGCTCTTCCTATTGAAAGCGATGGCAAATTAAATATGTACTATGAAAGGTACAATACAGGCTGTTATTTTATATTGCTAATATTTTTGTGTGTGTGTTTACTCAAACGAACATCCTTTATTGCAATGTTTTATACTCCCATTTCACTCACCCAACGTTCTTGACATCACTGGCAAAGCAGAGCTCAGCACTAAGATTGAGACACAGTTTCCAATGATCTGTTTGAAGATGACAAACAGAATTTAAATCATAAATGGCAGTTAAGAAAAAACAAACACAGTGGTGAAGGTGAAAAAGAAGAATCCCTGAAAGTTACACTCTTCAAACTGAACCTAAAGCACGTCATCATAACTGACTGTTGGTCTTGCTTACTTCTGTCACAGTTACCCGGATGGTGGTACACAAGATGAAGGTGGCAAATATGCAATCACTTCCTTTTAATCAGTGTTACATATGCTTATATTCAAAATCATTCAAAACGACCAAGTTGCAAGGCATCAACTGTTTATGAAAAGTTGGCAGGAATTAAGTAAAAGAATCATTCCATGAGCTTTGAATAGATAACTGAAACATCATCTTAAGCTTTGTATCTAACTGCTTGCAGGATTAGCATTATTTAAAAAATTACAGCAAAGAGGTTCCTTGCAGTTGAATGCCTGTTGACTACTTCAACTAGTACAAAAAATTCACAGCTGTTAAGATTTCACTCTAGTTCTTGTAAAGCCTTTAAAAAGAGTAATTGAAACTTTCTCTCACAAAGGATCAATTTCTTCAGCTCTAATTTTACCAGAATCCAAATAAAACAAAACAAAAACAAAACAAACAAAAAAAAAAAAATCGAAAACTTCGTAAAGTAGGTAGAAATTTGTGCATTCACTATTTCAACACTGTCCCTGGTGTACTTTAACAATCAATGGAAAACTTTAAGAACATTCCAACTCCCTACTACCTATCTACTGTAACCCTTCTGTGTGTTTACCTGCTTCCTAACTTCTGATAATAAAGACATTTTTACCATAAATTATTTAAAATAAAACAACAGAAAAAAAGAAAAAAAAAAAAACCACAATGAAACACTGAAAAAATAATTACATTCAACATCTGTTCCTTGGTTACAGATCATCTCTCCTTGTCAGCTGTGGGAATATTTTGCCAAAAACCTAAACATGTTCCTCCGAGTTAGGTAATGGCATTTGCTATTCTGAAGCCAGTGCTAAATTATAGAAAGTCAAATTAGCCTCAGACTGCGAAATGTTGCTGAATAGACCCCCTCAGTTTTAGTTTAATTATTCAAATTTGAATTACTTTGTCTGTATTACTTCTAGCAACCAAGTTCTTCAGATTTCAAACAAGCTCTCTGAAGTACAGTTAGCACAATCAAAGTTACTCATTAGCAATACGTTCCCTTTGAAAAAAGTTCTTTCACTAGCTTTTCTATAGCTAGTTAACAAGCTCTGCCATTCCTGGCTTTTTACAAGTGAATGGATGCCATCCAAACTAAACAGAGCACATCCTTTTTCCCACTCATTCAGCATTTTGAAAATCTTCCAGTTTGTGTTTACGCAGCTTACAAACAAATACTGATCACTGCAAATGAGCCATTCAGGGCAATTACTAACTAAAAGAGTCAGTTTGTCTTGGGTGGCAAGGAAGAGGGGAAGGGGCCATCACCACCACAGACTTTACCCTACCTTTGTCATAGTTGTGTCATCCTTCCTGGGAGTGAAATTTTCAAAAAACCGAAGACTGTAGAAGCCGACGACAGAGGACACCATAAGATAGCTGTGAGAATCAAGGAAAAAAGAACCTCCAAAGAATGCAAGTTTCACTCACGTTCTCAGCAGTCTCCAAAAAGTCTTAAGAACCACAGAAGAAAAAACAAAAACACTTCGAGTGCTTAAGAAAGATCGACCTATCTCTTTCTTCTTTCCAGCCAAGTGTCTTAGTAAATTACCAGTGTCCCAGAAAAGGAGACAGAATACTTGTTAATAGACAGAACTCTTAAAGAAAGGATACAAAATCAGAATGATTTCAAGTGCTGCTCCCACAAAACCAAAGGTGGATAGAGAGGCATTTCCTATTCCAGGCCCCTATAAGGAGAAAAAGTATTTTGCAGAATTTAATAAGATACATGCAACCATTCACAAAGGTAAGTTCTACCAAGACTAAAAAAACACGTCTTACAGGGAATACAGCCTTTTCTCAGTGAGGTATGTAAGGGGCATTCTGGTATTCCAACCTGCAAGTCTCCTGTCCTGTGCAACTGCACCAGGTAGCTTTCCAAGGGGAGTGAAATGGATTGCTACGACTCACATTCTATGCACACTATATCTACCCACCACTCTGCATTTTACACACCCCCATTACTTTGTAAACTGAAACAAGGTCTCAAAAGAAGACGCTTCCAGTTGTTAGCAATACCACAGGTAGAAGCCATAACCACTAAACACCTTTTATGGCTCTTCAAGTTCATATCCAGCTCTACACAGGGGAAAGCACTACCACGTTAATGAAAAGCCCCTCATCATTAAAGACACTACTACTCAATGTGCTGTTCTTTACTTTCTTGAAATATTTTTATAATAAAGGAGGAAAAAATTTCATGTTTTCCAAGAAGAGCACAAACCAAGAAAGGCTCTTCCTACTGATTTTTAACAGGGTTTCTTAAATTGAACACTTCTGGTTCATATAAACAGAAGACATGAGCAAAATACCAATTTCATGATCTTCTAAATCACTGTATCTTCATACTCTGGACTAGTTTTATTAAGAACTCACTACAACATAACATGCAACAAACGAATGTATGCACAGGACAAACAGAAGCAAAGTCAAGGTTGAAGCTCATTAGTTTCAATGTTATTAAACCAGAAGTTCTCATTTGCACTTTTGTAAGGGCTCCAAAGCTTTAAATAACATTACAAAAACTAAGAGAAGTTTACTTTACCCCTGATCCCTTTGGCATTGCCGTCTCATCAACCAACAGGTAAAGAATGTTGAAAGCAACTAAGAGGACTGAGATGGACTATAAAAAAGAGAGTAGAAACAGTCTTGTTATTCAAAAGTATTTCACATTTTTTTAAATGTATACATTTATCCCCAACAGATTTCATGTTAAGTGCTTCTAAAATGGCCAAGAAAAGAAGATCAACTTTGTTGCTTAAACACATAGTTTTAAAATTTTTGAGTGCTATTTCCCCAAATGACAAAAGAATTCTTCATACTTTTTGTTGGGGAAAAAGAAAAAAAAAAAAGCAAATTTTCTTACTGTCTCAATCAGTAGCAATATCATAACAGCTGGATAGACTAGATTCCTTTCCCAAGCAGACGCTTTCTTCCGCCGTTCTGTTCAGAAGACAAAACCAGAAGCTTAATACTGTATTTGCTTTAGAAAAAAAAAAAAAAAAAAACAAACACACAACACTTTTTTCCCCCAGCATACAGCAGTTCTGCAAAGTTTAAAATCCACTGAACTTTCAAAGATGCTTTTTACATGTGTATTTTAGTATGACCTAAAGGACAGAACAGAATTTCAAATAGTTGAACAATATTTTCTTCTTATAACAGAAGGCAAGAAAGACAAGACTAATTCACTGGACATCACTAGCATGTCTAAAAAGAAAGCTCAACAACTTATTCTCACCACAGTCTTAGTTTTGCACAAAACACAGCGATAAATACAAAATCCTGTAAGCCTCTGAATAAGTAAGAAGATTCACTGTTGAGTGGCTGCTATAACCAGAAGTATCAGACAAACCTGCTAAGAATTTTTTTACTGCTCTTAAACATAGTTTGACATTTATAGAAACAATTCAAAAACAGAAAGGAAAGTCTTAGTTTATCCAAAATGATCATAAGCATATCATTATATATGAAAGGACCATGCTATTGAACTCCATGCAAGGAAATAAAGTGTTAAAATTTCTCTAACATTATGTTAAAAATAAGATCAAAATCAGAGTCCCTACTTAAATTTGTCAGTCAAACAATGATTCAAAGCAACGATACCATGTAATATATTTGTAAAAACTATGAAAATTTGAAAGGACTACAAATACACAAATTTGGTTAAGAACAAACTGGAATCAAATGACTGCTACCAGCTAAACACAACATCTTATGGTCATTTATTAAACAGCAAGCTGCAAGAAACAGTAGAAAAAAAAATTACCTAGATTTGTTTTTCTGCTTCTCACTTTTTCAAGCTCCCGTTTCAACTCTGCTGTCTGGTACTCCACCATGGAAGACACACCTTTTAAAACAGAAAGGAGTATTTTCTTTGGGATGCACCTATTTTACTGTGACACACAATTACAATTCAGATCTAGGAAGCCTCATCACATTAACACTTGTGGTTTTAAACCATACGTGTTTCTTTGAAACTCAACTACTTTTCAAAACTCAGAGGCTTAGTCAAGAACCCTCTAATTCTGTCTAACCAGAAAAGTTCAACATATCAGAAGTTTCAGTGTGACCTGTGATCCCTGCTTATTCTGTTGACCAGCTCCTGAAAGTAAGAGAACAGCTATTGCTGAAGCGTAGCACAGGTCCAAAACCCAGTTATGATGTGGCAGCCTAGCACAAGATGGCTCAAATGTCTCATTCTTGTATCTCCATATGATTCCTGCATCAAGATGTGAAGAATTTCTGGATGCTTTTCATCGATGTTATTATTTAGCAACTTAAAAATAAAGTGGACCTTTGTAAGCTGGTGGCTAGACCTCTAGTTTCAGTTTCTGCTACTCCTTCCCTTTCCTCAGTCCTTTTCACTCAGCAACCTCAGTTTCCACACTGCTGACCTGCTTGTTGATATATCCTCTGCTCATGTCCATTTGCCCAGTTTGGTCAGCCTCCCTGTGCTGCAGGGCTCCGACAACCACCCTCAGAGTTTCCTCACCACCACACGCTCCAGATCACATTCTCTCACTTTCCTTTTCACAGTTCACAGCATACACGGCACTGTCCTCAAACTCCTCCGCACCAGCTCAAAATTGACAACCATAATATTAATTACTCTCTCCCTAAAAGTTGTCAACTCTTCCTCCTACCCCTACACAGGCTCTAGGGAATCCAGCCCATTTTCCCACTCCATTATTTCTCTCTTCAGTCTCCCATTTTCTTCCAACCACCCATCCTTTCCAGTACAAGAACACTGTGGTTTCTCTCCTTGATTCTAGTTCCTCTAGAAACACTGCATAGTGTTCAGGCAATAATACATCTCCAAAATGCTGAGTAGAGATCTGCTATTTCATTTCTGATCTCATCATTTCTGCTTTAGCTTTTACTCTTTGCAATCATAAACTGGAAATACTCTTCCTTGGAAAAATTAGAAAGACTCTTCACTCACCTTTGCCTCACTTTCATCCCTTTTATTTCTGAATAATATCACTTGAAAATAAATTGAAAGGGCTCATATTTTCCCCATCTATCCCAAGCCAATCTCAGTCTGTAAAAAAAACACTCTGGCAGTTACAGTTCAAGGTCCTAATAAACCCTAAGTCCTCTCTGTTGTCTTCTTTCATGATTTACACTGACACCCTTGACTTGTTGGCCATTCCCTAACCTCAGACTCACCTTCGATTGTGGGCTAACCTGTAACAGCACCACGTTCCAGATACTTTTTTTTTTTTTAAACATACTAACAAATTTCAGTGAGATTAATAGTCTTGTCCAGGCTTTTATCTCATGTCTCGATCATTTGCCTACAAAAACTAAACAGCACTTAGGCTGCTGGCACACTAACACTACTTTATAGTCCTGTCTCACTCCTCCTCATTTTCTGTTACCTGCTCATCCACCCAGCAATCTCATTACAAGGTAAATATCTCATCCCATCCAGCCCCCACATTCTCCATATTCCAGCACTGTAAGGTCCTACCTGAAAATCAAGATATACAAGACTATTTCTTGGACTATTTTTAAAAAACCAAACACTTTCACTCTTCATATTTCATAGCATTAATACTGATTTGTTCAATGCAGTCAAATTATCAATGAGGCATCCAACTGTTCCAAAAATTAATTTTTAAATGTTTAATCACATGCTTCTTTCACACACATTTTTGCATATAACAACCTCTGAGCTATGCCTATACACATTATGTCACTGATACAAAAGATAAATGTATGTGGTAATATTTAGAGCTTCTAATATATAAAAATCTCAACTCCCAGAGCTAACCAGTAAGGCCTACAAATGCTGGTTTGTAACAACTTCTGTTCTCTTGAAGTTCCTGTAATACGAATGTCAGTATTATTTTGCAGTGTATTTTAAGTAATTATTATACACAGTTTTTCAGAAAAAGTTGCATTTTCTTAAAAAAAAAAACTTTCTAATTATCATTATGAAAATCAGCTTTTATGCTGAAGCATTCCCTCTGAAAAAAAGTCCAAAATACCCGTTTTATGGAATCACTAATTACTATGAGTTGAGAAAATGGATAGCTATAATGTTCAGTGGAACAAGTCTCAAGAACTTTAATGGAAGCAGCTGGCAAAGTAAGAAAACTGAAGTTAGCATCTGACACTTTCTTCTTGTCTGTAGCTGATTTAGGAAAAGTTTTATTCCAGTTATATATTGTTCCTCCTCTTCAATATGAAGATCCAGCACTCAAAACACCAATATTCATGGGAGTCTTCCCAACAAAGTCAGCACAATCATATCAAATCACTAATAGAAACTTCAGTAGAAATTCTGAGTCATATTGAAGTGCTGTTGTAGTTCCTCCTTAAAAATAGTAGCAAACAGCAGGTTGCTATACAAAAGTTTATTTTATGAGAGGGGAATGCAAAGTTTCAGATCAGTCAAAAGAGTATTTGAAAAGGATGCAGCTAAATTCTTAAAAGCTCTATAACATTAGCTTTATTTCAAACACGCACAAAGTTCAATGTCAGCGCTGTCTAGCCAATAAATCAAATCAGTAGACGAGACTTGTTTGGACTAGCAATGAAAAGTTAGAAGGGATTCTCCAAGAAAGCCACAAAGCAGCTCATTTAAGGTCAATTTAACGGTATTATTCTGTTTTTCTTCCAGCCCCGACATAAGATTTCAGTACCTCAAAGGAAATTGTAAGAGTATCTATTTGCATTCCCCCTAGGTGATTGGCAGTTCAACACCAATTAGTTCAAAATTACACTGTTACTAGCGTGCAATAAAAACAACACCTTTCATCTTTCTTACATAGGTAAGGATACCTTCAGAGCCAATAACTTTGATCAAGTAAGTATTTTTGATCCTACCCCACCCGTCTCTTTGGATTCAGGAAAACTAATAGCTGAAGGCAACTTTTTTCTTTTAATATAAAAAGTCCCAGCTTTATTCTTCGACTGTAGGAGTGATGTGGGTACTGAAATATAATACACTGGAAACAAACATTTTCCCAAAGCCCAGTATCACTTCAATAGATAAAAATACTAGGGTAGATAACACAATCAAACTTTCCCCTCCCTCCTCCTCCGATTTTCAGTTACACACTGTAGACACCTGAGAAGGAAGAAAATTAAGTTTCTGCCAAGAAGATATGCAGTTTCATAGTTAAATTTACTTTCAAATATGAAGAGCTTCACAGAATACTCTTGTCAACTGCACCACCACCACATAGTTACATCTATATGAATGTAACCAGCTCACACAGCTGAACCTTTTTCCTCTGACAACAGAGGCTTTACCAAGCCTATTTAGTGGGAACAGTGATACATGCTACCCCCTTCCTATATCCAATCATTGTCTAAAGAAATATTAATTAGCACAGGGCAAAGCAGTGCTAGGAGTGTGACAGCAATTATTCTACCAAGAAAAAAAAATAATTTTAAAAATCAGCATTGATAATCGTCAATTACCACTTAAGCCTCTGCCCTGGTCCCCTCCAGATTTAATAAAAATTCAACTCTTCGGTTATACATATAAATGGAATATCTATTTCAGAACCCTTTGTTGCCAAACTGTCCAGCAGAGTTACTTAAGCATGTAGACTTCCACCACCACAACTGTGGAAGAGTTGTGACAGCCACAGCACGGGAAGCGTGTCAACTAATATATCTTCTCTGATACAGCAAACCCCCCCACAGTCTGTTACACAGTCTCTGTGCTAAATCACAGATTATGGCCCGTAACATCCCAACACTACATTTACTGATGCAATTAGCACCACACCTCCATTGGCACACGTTTTCAAAAAATGCAATAAGCATGTTGAGCATCAGTCCCCGCAGTTCTGGCAAAAACATATCTATTTTTCTGGCATAATTCCTATGTACTAGAAAGAATTCTGGCAGAGCAGATGAAGCTTTCCATGCTTGCCACATAATTAAGAACCATACTTAAAATTACTTAAATAATTTCTCACACAAATCTTGCAGAGTATCTTCTTTTGCACATAGCATATTGCCCCCAACCTACATGCTATATCCAAGTTTAGATTTTCAGCTTAAGTCCATTGATTTCCCCTGTGCACCAAACCATGGGTTTTCAAGGATTTCCTCAGATAGTGATGTCAATGCCATTCCCTCAGCACATGAAACAGAGGAATTCAGTTTCCTCTGCTGTCAAAGGACATTTAAGACCCATGTCTTTCACCTCTCAAGAGTAGGCTGGTGAGAGCTCTGGGGAACATGGGTGGGTTGCAGTTCCACTTTATGCTGAACACAAATTCACTGAAAAAGAATCCAGTCAGTTTTTCAAGCTACTGTTGAGGGGAGCTACCTGCACACGCCCTAAATCCAGATCCATTTAGTAGATACCTACGAACAGATGAGATCCACCTCACGAGTGACATTACTAAATTGCAGTATAAACAAATAGACTTCTAGGCATTAAAACAGCAGGCAATTAACACCCAAATTATCCCATTTATAATAGCAGAAACCACTCCACACTACTTCTAATAGATACTTGAATAACTGTTGGGTCATTTTTCTGGATTGCTTTTTCTTGTCCATAAGCACAATCACCATGACAACATGAAACATTCAATAACAAATGTTTTACAGTTGCTAGCTAACATCAAACACAGAACAACTACAGCTACCCCATCACAACTCCAAAGACATTCACTGCATTCACTTTTTTCGTGTCTATGTGTGAACATGTATACATACATA
>NW_008617210.1:0-10844 GCF_000691845.1 Merops nubicus | reverse complement strand
CCCCCAAAACCAGTACATAGTATTAAATTGACACATTATTGAAATGATGAATACAGGTGTTGGACATTCTTCTGTTGCCATTATTTGGTGCCTCTTTACTCATGGCTTTCCTAATTTGAATTCCTTGGTTTTGTTTATTTATCATGATAAGCGTTTTGTTGCTAGGATTTGAAAATCAAATCAAAAGAAGTGCTCTGTTTAAAGAGGCAAGCAAGTGTGATCTTTTCTTGTCAGTAAGGCCTAAACCAATAATTTTAGATGGTGTCTTTTCTCTGTGGCTTTTAGAATTTTTGTGTGTGGTGTAGGAAGCAATAAAAGCTTAATAAGCTAGGATGCCAGAGAACAGTAGAATTTTTATGAGGATCTATGATACAATGACCAAATATTACTTAAACTACATGAGAATGTAAGATAGTCTTTGTCAGTTAAAGTTCTTAGAAAAAAAAACAAAACAAACACACAAACCACCACAAAAAAGCCAGTCTTGGAGTTTATTCAATCTAACACAGTTTGAAAAATACATATTAGAAATACGTTATTTTAATGAACTTGTAGAGCAAGGTAAAACTCCAGTATTCATAGAAAAAGAAATAGAGCCGTTTAAACTTTGCGTCGGAGAAAATCTTTTGCTCCTAGGTAATTTTTTCTTGAAGTGCAACTGCAGAGATTTGTTGTTAGGTTTAGTGGCATTCTCTGTCCAGTGTTTCTAAACAAGTGCTGACATGCAGGTAACGGCAGTGTAATTGACAGCAGAAGTAAATTTGTAGATTCACTTCTGAAGTGAATTCATGAAGGTTTTTTGCAAGAATATTTTTACTCTGAAATTATTCTTTATATACTTCTAACCATATGTTAGAGGCTGTCAGGCTCCAGAACCTGGTGATAAGCAGTGTCTTTGCCTTAAAAGGAATTAAAATTTAGTCACACAATGAAATCAAGATATCCACCTAATTAAAGTGAATATTATCACATATTTCCCTAGAATATATTTCTTAAAGATGTATTAATTTAATCTAATTGCAATCAGTGGCTAATTTTTACTTAGATTAGGGAGAACTGGAAGACTGGTTTACAAGGTGGACTAGATGAATTAAATATGCATTGGCTAATGAGATGTCCACACCTATATCGGATTAAATCCCAAGCAAAGTAGAGAGTTATTTAAGCATAAGAAAAGGTGTCTTGCTAGTTAAAACAATCTGAGCTAAAAAGACTGTTCAGCCTAAGTGACAAATTATTATTTTGGACTGGGGAATTAACTCTAGGAAGCAGTAGAATAAAAATATCTTGTGTGTTTAAAATGAGAAACTGTAACATGTATGAAACTGTAACTGTATGAAGGTGACCAATGTGATGCCATAGGTGACGCAAGTGATGCATTATGGATTCTGTATTTCTGGGGCATTGGCTTTGAAAAACATCCTGAAATTTTGGCAGAAGAAGTAGATAAAAGTGAAAAAATCTGTTAATCTTACTCCAACTTAATGTATATCCTCACATGGTCCATACTTTATATGTAATGTATTCTTATATACAAAACCAGAATCAGTGCAGTAGGATACAGGATAGGGAGGAGATGTATGGAAGCCAACTTTATGGTCAGATATTTAGCAATAGAGGCTTTTTAGCAATGTGAACGGTGTTGTTCTTACTGTTTATATTTGCTGTGTTTGTTGTTGGGATCCAGAGAAGTCTTTAGCTCTTCATGCATGGTTGTGATACAATAATATTAGTAATGAAATTATCCTACCTCCCCAACTGATAACTGAAATAAGCTAGATAAAAGAGTGGAAGGTTTAACATAGACAAAGAGAATTAACATGCTCAGTGAATATTAAATCTCTGTTATTTCATAGCTCTTAAAGAATAATTATTATAGCGATGTTCCATCTATAATGATAGAGTAGATCAGGAATTTTCCAAATCCAGTAGTCTGGGCTGAAAGATGTGATCTGCAAAAGTTTTATTAAACTCCTTCTAGTTTGTCTCAAAGGCACCAGACCAGACTCCAGGACTGATTTTTACCAAATGAACCTGTGTCTATTAGCTAAACAAGTTGAAAAGCATGAAGAATAAATGTGAAAAGTAATTGTGCTTTGGTAAAGAAAATAAATTTGAGCCACATGTGCACAAACAAGAAACCCACCCACAAAAAATAGATCAAAAGAATGTATATGCACATTATCAAACTGTGTAACTGATAACATATATTGTTTCAGGCTATACTATTTTTATGTAGTTTTAACTAGTAACTCATATCTAGATTAAAGAGTAGTCCTTTATAAAGCAATTATTTGTCTTTAAAGTGCACTGATTAATCATGTAACTGTGCCTATTTTTAGAATTATCTGCCTCACAAAAAAAGTTATCTGGCATAAAAAGACAATGCAAACGTGATTTGTTATAGGAGAGAAGGAGTTTTTATATTAAACTAGATTTGTTCTGAAGATTTACATTACAGAGATTACAAGTTTTGCTAGTCATGACTAGTTTGTGCTGAATTGTGAATAACTACTCTACAGAGATTTGAGGTAAAGTGTCTGATAGATAACTGCAGATTACTTAGCAATCTGCATTTGTTCTGTAGGTTGTGAGCAGCTCACCAACAGGAGGAATTCAGGTGCCTGTGTGCTATTATTTGTGTGATTTGGCAGAGCATCCCAACAGAGAGCAAAACTCTACAGAGGCAGTATCATGTTAGTGACGTGGCTGTCATGAGAAGGGAAAGTAGACTTTATGAAAGCTTGTACTGATTCACCCCTAGATTTCAGTGTTTTCTTTACTTATAAATAATGAAGAATGTGGAGCTGTTTTGCCCTGTCCTGCACTGACTGTTTTTGACCTGGTGACTGTATAACTAAGCTGTTACTGGCTTCCTTCTGAAGTCTTGGATGCACGTTCCTGTCACACAGGCAGTTGTTCTGTTCCCCATAAATCCTCACTCTAGACCGCCTCCTCTTCCAGTAACACTGCAAATACCCTTCTTCTCATCTTTTATCATGTGTAAATTGCAATATAGTCTTAAAAATATCCACGCATCAGTTCTAATAATTCTTGTTATTGCTGTTTGGGTGTTTTTGTAGGCAACAATGAAACCAGGATAGAAAAAAGCCTCAAGACTCTCTCTAAGGAAAAAGGGTGTTTCTGGAAAAATGAAGTTTCATGACAAAGATATAGTAGCATCTTCTCCAGGAAAGCATTAATATAATCTATAGCCAAGCATTTAATATTTTAATTTAGTACTTGTACCTTATCACTTGGTGACCGTAATTACTATTTAACATTTGGCAATTACACTTCAATTACACTTTTATTGTGGTTTATACCAGTGATTGCTGCATATTTATTTAGCCAGAGTTAATTACATAAACTAGAATATTTCAAAGCAGATTTACTGTGTTTTATGATTCTCAACTTTGAAAAAGCGAGCAGGGAAATGTGAACATAGACAATAAGAGTAATTTAGTTTCCAGATCACGTAACTGAGCTGAGATTTGACTACTAGATGGCAATTATTATCATAAATTCTATGGCAGAGTTTTTGCACTGCTATGATGGTGTATTTAGGTTGTCTTCACAAACACTTTTGTCATGTAAACAGTGAATGGAACATGTAGGTTGCTAGGCTTGAGCATGCAAATTTTAAGATACAGAATAACTGATTGTCTGGGTAAGCATGTTTCATGCATTTTTATTTTGTTACAGAAAACAGCTAGTCTTAGGTTTCAAAACATGAGAGCAAGTTGTGTTTTTTTTTGTTTCAGCCTTTGGTGTTCTACCTTTTTCAAGGAAGTTGAGGCCTCTTCTAGAGTTGCCACCTGCCCACTCTATGAATAATATTAACCAGCTTTTCTTTGTCTTCATTCATCAGTTAGTGAGAATTTGTTCACATAGTACCCCCACAGATTCTACAAACCACCAACTGAATAATACTAGTAGACTACAGAGCTGGAAATCAGTAGTCTCACAGTCCTAGTATAACATCTGCAATATCATTTAATCTCTTTGCCTTACAATTCTTGAATCTTTCTATGTAACTACAGTTCTGTTTCCTTTCTTCCATGTGAGGGACTTTATTAGAGCAGATCTGTAAAGCATTTGAATGTAAAAAATGTTCTTTAAACCCTTATGATTGTACCAAGGCCGCTATTTGCACTAATCTCTGCTCTGTGCTGTGTGATAGTCCCATTAAACAAAACAAAACAAAAGACTAGTTTTTCATCTTGAGGAAGTTAAAGTTACTGTTATGTGTGATACCAAGCATCTTAAATGTATTAAATGATGGTGGTGCTTTGAAGGTGTTAATCTACTGTGGAGATAGGTACTGATTTCATTAAAGTCTCTCTGAGGTACACGGCAGATTAACATCAGACACCTGGGGACATTTGCAGCTGTGGAATATGTAGTCTGTCTGCTGGCACAGTGAAGAAGAAAGAAATTATTTGCAGGGATGGTTGTCTTCCAACATTGATCACAGGTTGATGTATGTATGCTGAGCATTGCTGTGGTCTCTGAAGAGTCAGAGAAACAAGTCCCATTTTATTATTGAAATTAGGCTATAACATTTCTCTACAATTTATAGAAGGTATCTTTTGTTCCTTATACAACTGGTTTTCGTGGTTGGTACAAAAATAAAACACTGCTATTAAAAGCTACTACGTAACTTTAATAATGTGCATCAAACTATGTAAATATGAGTGTCTGCCTGAGGGCATGAGCTCTAAATCAATTCATCAGAGATTCTTAATAGTGAAACAATTAATTTGAGATGGGAAAAGATATCACTTGTCTTCCAGAGCTGACAAGTTGCATTTCAGTTCACTCCCTACTCACTTCTTCCTTCCCTCCTCTTGGCAAAGCTGATTTTTTTACTCACAGCCATGTGTGTGAGACTTACCATCTGTCAGAGTCCTGTCACTGCCTGAAGAGACATTACACAAACACATATCTAAGCAATTGAACTAGAACAGGTTTTATGCCATTCATTGTTAAAACCGTGTTCAAACCTGTTTGTATTTTATGTTGTGCTTTTCCAAAGTAACAATGATTTTGGGAAGGAAAAAAAAGCCCACCAAACCAACCAACAAACCCAACCCCCAGTAAGTACAACAGCAGCAACATAAATCAGGTATCATACGGAGTGCTGAAATGGATGGCTGTAAGCTCCTCTGAAGGGATAGGCAGGGAAGGAGAGGTAGTGGAGTAGCTCTATGTGTTAGGGAGCATCTTGACTGTGTAGAGCTCAATGAATGTAATTGTAAGGTCAAGTGCTTGTGAGTAAGGATGAGGGGGAAGGCCAACAAGGCAGATATCCTGTTGGGAGTCTGTTATAGACCAACCAACTAGGATGAAGAGGCGGATGAAGCATTCTTCAAGGGACTGTCAGAAGTCTCAAAATTGCTAGCCCTTATCCTCATGGGGGACTTCAACTTACCAGGCATCTGCTGGAAATACAACACAGCAGAGAGGAGACAGTCTAGGAGATTCCTGGAGTGTGTGGAAGGTAACTTCCTGACACAGCTGGTATGTGAGCCTAGCAGGGGAGGTGCCTTGCTAGACGTGCTGTTTGCAAACAGAGGACTGGTGGGAGATGAGGTGGTCAGAGGTTGTTTTGAGCTTAGCGATCATGAAATGATAGTTTTTGGTTCTTGGTGAAGTATGGAGGAAGGGTCAGCGAAACCACTACCATGGACATAAGGAGGATAAACTTTGGCCTGTTCAGGACATCGGTCTAAAGAGTCCCTTGGAAGACAGCCATGAAGGGCAAAGTGGTCGAGGAAAGGCTGGACATTCCTCAAGAAGGAAGTCTTAGAGGCAGAGTCGTAAGATGAACTGGTGGGGAAGACAACCAGAGTGGCTCAACAGGGAGCTTCTGTTGGGACTTAGGAAAAAAAAAAAAAAAGATAGTTTACCATCGTTGGAATAAGGGGCAGGCAACTGAAGAAGAGTACAAAGATCTAGCTAAGTCATGCAGAGAGGATATCACAAAGGCAAAATTCCAGCTAGAGCTCAATCAATCTTCATAAGAGATAATAAAAAAGGTTTTTACAAATACATCAACAACAAAAAGAGCCAAGAAGAATTTCCACCCTTTATTGGATGCTGGGGACGAACATTGTCACTAAGGATCAGGAAAAGACTGAGGTACTCAATGCCTTCTTTGCCTCAGTCTTCCATAGTCAGACCAGTTATCCACAGGATATTCATCCCACCAAGTTAGAAGACACGGATGGAGAGCAGAATGAACCCCCCACAATTCAGGAGGAAGCAGTTAAGGACCTGCTACACCACCTGGACACTCACAAATCTGTGGGGCCAGATGGGATCCACCCAAGAGTGCTGAAAGAGGTGGTGGATGAGCTTGCCAAGCCACTCTCCATCATTAAGCTAATTTGAGGGTTAAATTATGCCATGGGAAGTTGAGATTGGATGTTCAGAATAATTTCTTTACTGGAAGAGTGGTAAAGCATTGGAACAGGTTGCCCAGGGAGGTGGTGGAGTCACCATCCCTGGCGGGGTTCAAAGACTGTGTGGATGTGGCACTCCAGGATGCGGTTTAGTGGTCATGGTAGTGTTGGGTTGGTGATTGGACCTGATGATCTTAAGGGTCTTTTCCAACCTTAATGACTCTATGACCATAGCTCTCAGTAAAAGCAACCAGAGTATTGAAAAGAAGTTGCTGATATAATTTAGGTGGTGATGAGATCATTGTTATTTCAAAGCTTATAGCATGATAACATATAAATCCAGAGACTAAATCCTACAAATAAGATGTGATAATTGAGTAGAAAATGAAGGTGTGAAGAATTAATGCTGATCTTCTGGGCAAATACAACTGCCACGTGGAGCTGTCCATTATGTCGTTAAAGCTGCTATACTGAAACAACTTGTTCTATCTGTGGTAGAGGAATGAGTTCAAGTATTCCCCAGCTGGGCTGGAAGTAAGCATGCACATCACCTGAGCCAACCTTTTCTATATCACAGGCGAGAGTGACTTTGGCAGGCAAGCTGATTGTAATTGGCTGTACTCAGCACCTTGGCAGATGTGCTCAGCATGTATTAGGATCAGATTATTTTGTCTCTATGCAGGAAAACACCACTGAAAGCCACTGGAGATTTTGCTTGCTTGACTAAGGTTTCCAGATTGGCCACTGGGTCTGTTTTCACTCCTAGAAAATGTCATTCTTCTTTTCTTTTTTTTTTTTTTTTTTTTTAACTAGTATTTTCTGTGCTGAATTAGAAATATCCTGAGACTGAAATGTGGTATGTGTTGGATTAGATAGGTTCATCTCTGCATTTGTTCGAGTTTAAAAATGATAGAGAATGATTAAGATGATGCTAAGTGAGGAGGGAGTGGGGGTTTATTTTTCACGTAGAGGGCTGATGATAGTATGCTCCCTAAGGAATTAATTTTCTAGGGAAGTCTGTTTTCATTCTTTCAATTCACAGGCCTGGTCCAGCTTTCATAGTGGTGATTACGGAAAGCTACAGGTTGTACATGGGCAATATTTTGGTAATTTTAGCTCATGTTGTCTTAACAAGTGTGTTTCTGTGTGGTAACAAAACCTTACAGGAATTCTGCAGTAATATTATGTTATTTAAAACTAATCGGTAGGAAGGAGATAGCTCCAAATAGTACATTTCCAGAAGTTATACATTTTACAGTGAGTAATGGATGAGGTGTTAAGACTTGAAGTCTCTGAGTCTGTTTTCATTTGGGAATCCATTATTACTTCCCCATCAAACAGTATACTGAAGGGTTTCCTTTTTGCCTGCTTGAACTAAAGCTATGAACAAAAGGTAATTGAAAGCTCATTCCCAGATAGATAGCCTTTGAATGTTACCAGATCAAGAAATAAAGCCCGTCTCTATCTACAAGTAAAAGGGATATTTTCAGGCATGTTTGGTAAAAATAGGAAGAAAATGTCAAACAATTTACTTAATTAGTAATAACAGTGAGTGAAGTAAGTGCCAATAAGAATCAGATTGTATTTATATCTGTATTTATATTATCTGTATTTGTACAAATCCACAAAGCATGAGTCTAGCAAAAAGACATTTCCTGGGTAGCTTTGCTAATGTCAGCATGAATAGCAGAAACTCCATTCAAAATGCCCAATACACTGCTAAGATTTCTCATTACAGGTAAGCAAGAGGTGAGGTTTTGGCTCCTGTGGCTTTCTGCTGGATCAGTTCCAAGACAGGAGGCTCTATACTACCAATAATGTGGGCTGGATTGCTGGATGCAGAAAAATCATCTTCCAGGAGCATTAGACCTCCTGTAGTGGCTGGATCTGTGAAGTTGGTTTCACTCCCAGCACTCTCTCAGAGATTGCTTTTTCTCTATGTGCTGTCTTGTGAGGGCAAGATTGGGTTTAACCTTTGAGTTAAATTTTTAGTTTGGAAGTTGATTAAATGCTAGACCATAGATGACAAATAACTAAATAAAAAATTATATCGGACTAAGTAAATTCTTGGATGTTGTGAGAACTTGCTTTTGTCTCATGTAGGAACTTGGACCTTTTTCACAGAACTTAGTACTTGAAAGAGTTCTTTATCAGAATATGTAAATATTTAAATTCAGCTTTTCTACAAGGTAGCATTGTCTGCGTGCAATTATTTCTTGACAAATTTGCATTGAGGACCTAACTTTCCCTTCCGTTATTTTTTCCCAGTGAGTTTACAATTATTTGTGTGCAGAGGGTTTATTTGAGCCTGTTGCCCAAGGAAAAGACCTTACCACACAACTGTAGAGAGCAGCGAGTCCCTCTGGCACCCATTAATTCTAGTCCTTGAAGGTGACTTTAAAAAGTGAACTGAACGGTCTCTGTTCTTTTCCATTTGGTCAACTTTTTAAAAAAATATTTTCTTTCTATTGTTGTTATTTTATTTTGCTCGAATATCAGCTTTACTAGAGGTGTGGGAGTAAGGCTGGGTTCTTTCCACCTCCTGCCCTGTGCCTAGTTTCTCAGTACCTCTCTTGTGGAATTAACAGTTTGCTAGTACCCTCAGAAGTATTATTAGGGTAATTCAGCTACCTAGATAAGAGTTAGATGAATGCCAGTATATCTTCATGAAGTCCTCTTATGGCTTATTTGAATCCTGAAAGTGCCATGCAGGGAGAGAGAGAAGACAGTTATCAGAAGATAAAACTTTTTTGACCAGATCTGCCTAGAGATTAATCTGAAACTGATGAAGCAGAAAAACCTCAGTGGATCCAAAAGCATTAACACGGTAATTTTCAGAACTAGAACATGATAGAGGTTTCTTTAGACCTAGGAAGAAACATTAGTTGTTTGGAAATATTGGATCAGTTCCAACATTGTTGCTGTCTCTATTTACAGAGCTGACTTTTTGATATTTTAAACATAAGAGCCAGTACAATTTTTCTTCAATAATTTGATCTTTGGTAGAGACATATTTCTGTGGCAGCATACCTCCTTGTTTGGAAACTAACAAACAAGCCTTAAAAAAACACACAGCCCTCAAATCTGTTGGAAATTTTGAGGACTTGGAGGCTTATACCAATCTAATCATAATTGGTTGCTGTTATTTTTACAATATACCAGTTCCCAGCCTGGAATGTGTGGGAGAGACTTCCCCTTTTTCCAGTGTTCTGATCTTTATCAAATCCAGGGCCAACAAAAGTAAAAAAAATATTTTCAACTTTGAGGGGAAGAAAAATCCCATAAAGACTATTTGGACACATTCCACAACTGTGTTCAAACACCATTTCAGTGAAGAGAGAACTTTATTCTGAGAAGAATTCTCATTTATTTCCCACATGAAATTTCAGACCCCTGAGCTACACAGCATTCCAAAGTCTCGCAGTCACTGCCATACTTGGAAAAATGGTTGAAGAGCTAATAGCTAATAACTACAGCCTGGCAAACAGAGCAGCAAGATGTTGGATGGGCAAAAAGGGATCAAAACTGAGCAGGCTGCTTATGTCTCTCACCCAAGTGAAAGCAAAAACAACACTATGCAAAGTGAACTCCCTTGTGAGAGGTATGAGAACATTGATGTTCAATATCTTTATTAATGATTTAGAGACAGAATCAGATAAAAAGAACAATAACATTTCCTAACAATGTACAGTCACGTGTAGGACATGGAAAAATGGGCAAAGTAAGGAAAAGATTTTAGAAGTATTAACTGAATCTACATATAAATTGCAAAAAAAAATTTCTGTTCCTTTCCTTCTGCCTGTTTTCCTAGTTTTTTTGTCTAATGGAATGCTCTTTGAAATCACCATAAATCAGAGCTTTCTGGTTGAGAGTCCTAATGAAGCAAATACATTAGGTCTCATAGCGGGGGGGAAGGAGGGAAAAGTAAAGCTATCTGTAGATAGAGCTGGGAGTTTTACCTCAATGTGGCAGGTTAACATTGCCCTGTGAAGACAATGGATACAACCTGAAGCTGGGAAATGCTGTAATCTCTCTTGTGACTGGGAAACCAAACCAAGAAGTAAAAACTGCATTGGTGAGATGAAACAGGGTGGCATAACAGCTTTTACTGATGGCAGAAAACTCATGCCCACACCCAGGAGGTGTCTGGGCACTGACTGCATCTGTGTCAGGTCAGGTTATCTCACAGTTCTGTATGTTTCCTTCTTCTTTACTGCGGTGTTGTGCAGTGCTTTGAAAAATTACAGCTATCTATTTCTTGAAGAAAATGTAACTAACAATGTAGTAGAGGTTACTAAAATCATAAAGGTCATAGAGAGGTAAAATAGCTTCCCACAGAAAGGATAGGGAGCATCAGATCATGCTTCATGTGATGTTCATAACCAGTGGTAATTGTTCCTTAACTTACACATGTCACGGTCTGCTCAACTCGGCGGA
>NW_008617209.1:0-4741 GCF_000691845.1 Merops nubicus | reverse complement strand
TCTTCCAACCTAAAGGATTCTATTATAACGAGAGCTGAGAGAACTTCTCCTACCTGAAGTTGTGCCCAAAGTTCTCTTGCTTCCCTGTCTCCGTAATTCTTTTCAATCATGTCCATCTGGGGCTGGATTCTTTGCTTGGCAAAGAAAGTCACCCAGTCATTCTGCCAGTCATTCACCTGAAGGAAAAGGACTGCAGATGTTAATTCTACACCATGCAGAAGACACATTTTCTTCTTTTTCAAAAACAGCTTTTGTGCTGATACCATCCAAGGCACTAAGTAACATTTAACAGAATGTTATCTTAAAACATTACTTTAGGAGAATAAATAATTTTCTTTAAGTGATAAAAGCTAAGAAACTGAAGAGATCTGAATACCAATGCAGCTCTAAGTGCTGTCCAAAGCACTACTTTCCTTAGCAGGCTGAACAATGTTTTTTTTTTTCATGACTCCACAGCAGTAAATAAATTTCCATTATGCTAATTTGGCTCTGTGTGTCACTGAAGGGAAAATAAAATAAACTTAAATTTCTACTAGTCTGATGAAGCGTAACCTACCTGTGGAAGATAGCCACAGCAGGTAACTGTATGAAAGCCAAACTGATCCACAAACTGGACTTCCATTTGCCCTTGACCTTTACCTTTCAAACCAAAGACAAAAATCCAATACCAATCACAAGATTCTAAGTATCTACAATGCAAATGGACCTTACAAACTAGCAAGGATACAATGCTGCTTCTACTGAGTATAAATAAATTTGCACCTTAATACTTTGTTACAATGGTGGTTGTTGCATTTTATGTTTAAAGCTTGATGTTAAGCAGCTATATTATAATCTTAATAATCACATTTTAAGGTAGCGTATCTCTTCTGACAGATATTATGTCCTTGCAGAAACTGTGGCTAAGGATCCCAAGGCTCACAAACTAAAGGAACATTTTGCTTACAGAGATACAAATAGAGGAAACAACAATAAAAAGAACTCCCCTGCATGGGTGTTTTGTCCAAATCTATTTGCATAATATCATTAGAGGGAGATTACAAATTTATCCTGAAATAACAAAAGCTGTTTTAACTATTTTGTTAATTGCTATTAACTAGGTTAAATTTGTGAACAACTGTGTACGGTACCAACTGTGCTCTCCTCCTTCTTCAGCTTCTCTCCAAGTCGCTGGTTATGCAGGTGGAGATCAGCCAGCTGTGTTCCAAGCTTTGCTGAATGCCTAAGAAACAAGTAAAGTAAGAAAAAGTAAGAACATGTTCTTAGCAATGCTGGCACATGAACTAATCCAGTTCTTGATAGTTCAGAAGTTAGTTGAAAAGATTTATCAAGCAAGTGAACTTCTGCATCTCTAACAAAGTGCATTTTGAAAATATTCCAGTTATAAGTGCTTCCTCTTTCTATAAAGATTATGTACTACCATAGAACAAACTGGACTTACATGGTTGTTTCTGACAGCTCTATTACAAGTCAAAGTGAGTAGCGATCATAAATTTAATAACAACGAGAAACTATCAATTCTGATTGCTGTGATATCACTTCTGTATGAACTTTCAGTAACAACTGCAAGAAGAGCATGCACAACATGTTATGTTTTTTGGTTTGTTTGTTTTTTTGGCAAGCTGTCTAAACTGTCTTCAGGCGATAGTGCCAAACAAGACTCATCCTCTTCCTTACGCCTTTGTCTCTGTCTTCAGCTCCTCTCTAAAACACCTGGAAGATGGAAGGCCACCTAACTCTTCATCTATTTTTACTAAAAGTTTATCCTCTACACAGTTCAGAAAAGTATTGCAGTAATCACAAACTCTTGAAGCCAACTGCCTCCATGTTAACAAAAGTATCTTCCTTTTCTTGTCACTGACCTTGCATCTTTCCCTGTTCTCAAGGCACTGTCATTTAAGGCAAAGTTATTTCTTCATTTTGTTCCTGTTAACACAGGTTGTAGCTATCCCCTGAAATGTTTATGCCAAACGAACCCAAAACTAAAGAAAACCCATGCTCACTTCTTGACATACAATGTATTTGCTAGGTGAAGCATTATGAAGTACTTTATAGCTCTCAGGTGTGTAACTGCCCAAACGTATCTTGACTACCTTTAACAAAAAAAGGTTCTCCTTTGAAAACAAGTAATTTAATTGTCATACCAATCAAAAATTCTGACTAAAGGAACCAAAGATAATACTGTATTTTACCTGTTTAAGCCTCTCATTTCCAAATGTTCCATCACAAAGAGAGTACTGCCCCCAGGTACGTCTATCACTTTAAGAGGTTTAGGAACTTTGATTGTCTGTGTTTTCAAAATGGCTTCCAAACTTGCCATTTCTCCCTCAAACATTCTTCTGGCCTGCCAAATATTAAAGGAAAGCATTAGTCTCTTTGAACACCAGGCACAAGTAAGCAAAGCTCTTTCTCCAAACCAGTCAGGGCTGTAAATGTTAACTAAAAAGAGTGAAGCAAGTGGTTACTACACGTACAGGGCACAGGTAGATCCACAACACCAGACCAGGCAGTAATTTTACAATTACAGAAACTTCTCTTCATAAACCAACTACGAGGAAGAGACTTAGGTTCTAGCATTCTCTATAAAAATAACTTAGAAAGTCTGTTTACAATTGAAGGAGTGCAAACTGCACATGCATGAAAGGTAAGAAATGTTTTATTACTTGATTACACAGCAAACTGCAGGTCCAGAGAAGAGCAAGGAAGCTGCTGAGGGCTCTGGGAAACATGGCTTATGAGGAGCTGCTGAGGGACCTGGGGGTGTTTAGCCTGGAGAAGGAGGCTGAGAGGAGACCTTATTGTTCTCTACAGCTCTCTGAAAGGAGGTTGGAGTTGGTCTCTTCTCCCAGGTAACTGGCAATAAGATGAGAGGAAATGGGCTTAGAGTTGTGCCAGGGGAAGTTTTGATTGAATATCAGGAAGAATTTCGTTCCTGCAAGTGGTGAGCCATTGGCCCAGGCTGCCCAAGGAGGCGTTTAAGTCCCCATCCCTGGAAGGGTTCAAAAAAATGTGTGGATGTGACATCTGGAGACATGGTTTAGTGGTGATGGTAGTGTTGGGTTGATGGTTGGACTTCATGATCTTGGAGGTCTTTTCCAACCTTAATTATTCTATGATTCTAAATATCTATGGGCCATATACTTCATTAGTCGAGAGACAAAAACAGTGCTGACATTAATGGTCTTCACAGCTTTCCTAACACAGACTGCTTAGTAATATAACCCATCTTCAAAACAATCTGATTTTCACCCAAAGAATGATTTTCCTTGGCCTATTTCTTTTCATGGGACAGGGGAGGAGAAAATAGTATCAGTGATAGCTGCCAAATTCCCCTTACAGCACTTGCACACAGAAGCCCTTAGAACTCAAGCCACTGCCAACTGCATTTGCTCTGAAGACATTCTGATTTTAGGACCTATTTCTGCATCTGTTACCCCATGGAATAAAATCTGTTCTCCTGAGTTACTCCACTGACATCAGTCACACTAGTCACACGAAGAAATATTACTCTAGAAGAGTCAGGCAAAGGCTGCAGAAAAAAAGATACATGGGAAATCTACAGTGTCTGCTAAAGGCAAAAGCAAGGAAATAGAATTAATAAAAAAGAAATTGAATACTAGCCCTCTAGTACTGACACATGAAAAGCAGTCAAAGGACAATTTGCAGTAGACATTGAGTAAAAATTCCAAAGCCTACAGGAGATTGAAAATTAAGAACTGCTAAATTACTGAGCCATGAGTTAGCTTTGTTCAGATGAAATCAGTAAATACTGTATCTCTGTCTAAAGAATCATACTAGGTTGAAGTCAGCTGCTAACTTTAATGGATTAAACCCCACAATGTTTTCTATAGAAACTGCTGATACACACCCACTGCTGCACACACAGCACAGCATTATAATCCAGTTTGGCAAAGTTTGCTTTAATCAGCACTCAGAATCCACACGCAGGCAGAGCCATAGAAAATTAAATGATTACTGAACACAAAATTTATCCAGATCTTTTTTTCCAAGCCCTGTCTTGTAGCTAGCTGAATTGTACACCTAAATACACAATTAATAAAAGCCTTAGTGGTAGTGCTATAGTTACCAGTTCAAACTATTTTCAGTTTAACATAAAGCAGGATAACCCTTCTGTTTTTTCCCACGTTACTCCCTCAGTGTATCCATTCAACTCCCTGAAATGACCAGAAAACACAGACAAACCGAGAATGGATACAATTGCACACATGCTTTCAAAACCATTTGTTTGCTAATAAAGGCAAAGACAAGTTCTGGCTTCGTTCTAGTGAAGCTGTTCATTTCACAGACACAAGTGTAGAGCACCTCTAAAGTAAATTCCACCTGACCTCTGCTGTTGCAAATAAAGATGGCATACGGGTATGCTACGTGGTAACAAATTATTCTATCAAATGCAGAGACCTACCTCCTACAGTAGCTGGAACCAGGTATTGTCCGCCGCCGCAGCCGACTCCTGACAGGGCAGAAGCTCCAAACTCTGCTCATCTCCAACCCCGGACACCTCCCGAACACCGGCGGTCGAAATTTCACTGCCTGCGCTGCGCCCGCCCGACAGCCCGCGCTCCGGCCCTCCGGCGGAGGCCAGCCCGCCGCCCGTCCCCTCAGCGCCACCTCCCCGCCCTCGACCCCCACACACGCACCTCCGCCTTGGAGTTGCTCTTCACGAACACCCGGCCGCTGTCCGTGTCGTAGCTCTGGCCCTGGCTGATGCAGCCGCCCCCCG
>NW_008617208.1:22205-24636 GCF_000691845.1 Merops nubicus | reverse complement strand
GGGCACAGAGGTGAGACTGGCATTGAAATAGTATCAGAAGGAGCTGCATTTATCTAAATATAAACCAGAAGAAAACTCCTGGACGCAGACAAAAAAAATACCTAAAAATTTTCAGACAGGTTTGAGCCTTTTCTCTCTCATGCTAGTTGAATAAACGAGAAAATATTGCCTTTGGAAAGGGAAGCTGGATATTTGCAATGCTGTTTCTCATTGTGTAACTTAGTCTTGACCCTGCCTTTTTCAAAAAGCAGACGGTGGACCCATCACGGTTCTAATTGTGAAAACTGGCAGTGAAGTCTGCGAGATAGGTTAAAAGTGTAGGAGTGAAATTTTGTCTTCCTGGAATAGCTCCTGCATTTAGCCACATCTTACTGCTAAAGTAAATTTAAATGATCTGGATCTTGGTCTCCCACTGAAGGATATAAAAGCCATTTTTAAGAATGTCAGAAGGTTATTTGAAATAGACTTTGTGATTTTGCTTATTTTTTGTTTTTCATTTTTATTCCACGAAAGTGCTTTGTAGTTGGGGAAAGCAGATGTCACACTAAACAGTGCACAACAAATAGTTCTACCAGCTTTTGAAGTTATGTTATATGACTGCCTGAACCTGACACCAACTTACATGTATAGTGGTTTGGTTTTTTTTAAGAAAATAAATTTTGTATGGTGGCTTTAGGGTTAGAAAAAGCTCAACTACATGAATTTTTTACTTTCTATGAAGTTACATAAAAAAGACTGTAATAGAAATTTAAGAGTTTGCTGAGAAGATGTACATATTACAGCTGTGTTAGTATTTTGTGGGATAGTCATTATTCTAATGTTGTGTAGCAGATAACGTTTTAGTGTATATGGCGAAACAGACTGGAAATTTTGTCAAACTATCTTGGAAAGATAAAACTGATGTAAATCTAACTAAACTTGATTTAGATTTTTTTCTCCCAGGCAGCAGTCAGCTTTTCCTAAGGATATAATTATTTTTTTTTTTCCTTTCTTTGTTGCTTCTGATACACAAAGATACGGATTGCTTGTTTGCATGAACTGAAGAAAGAGAACTGAATTTCAGTTCAGCCAAGTAGAAAGGCATAACCTAAGAAAAAGAATGCAAAACATAATTGGAGAATGTGTAGTACCTACCTGTGTGCTTACAGCTTTGCCAGTGAGTTATAGACTCTGAAAAGAATTTGGCAGTCTGAAGCCAACCAACTAAGCATGTACTCCTTATACAGTATTATGACCAAGATCAGTAGGTTAATCCTTATGGAATTATTAGTTGCGGTAAGAAAGTAAAATTACTTCTGTACTTCTGTAAGCATGACCAATTTATGTCCAGATGTAGTGTCTGTAATGTGTGCAATATGTTGATGAATTGGAGCAGGTTCAGATGTAGCCATCAAATTAGAAATTAGAAAATATGCCTTGTGATCTTACCTTATGCAGTTTATTAAAGAGAAAACGCTGATCATCCTGTTAGTGTTGTGTTTTGTTTTGTTCTGTTTTGTTTTGTTTTGTTTTGTTTTTTTTCTACAAACCTCTTACAAGGAAAATTTCCTAGGTGGACATGCAGCAGTCTGGGCCTGTACAGTGAATTTTCCTGGAAGTTATATTGAAGGAAGGTAGAATATGCATAAATATGACTAAAAGACCAAAAGAATTAAAAAAAAAAAAAAAAACAAACAAAAAAACCAACTAAAAATGGAATTTAAAAATTTTAAATAGTGACAGATGGGAAACAGAGAAGGTCTGGAAATAGGCTCTTCTGCACTCTTGCAGGTCCTCTCCTCAACAAAATAAGGAGCCTTCTAGAAAGTCTCTGCAACTCCTTTTGGTCCTTAGAAAGAAAACTAGCTGCTTCTTTCAGAGACTTTTGGACTTCATGTGAGCTAGAGACTCACATCTTCCTGCTGTGCTTCCCTCTCTAATGACCTCTCAGAAATGTGATGCCTCTGGAAGCCTTTCCCTGCTAAACAGTCACAGTCATTCCCTGGGGGCTGGGCACAACCTGCCGTCCCTCTTGACTCTTAGCACTCTTAAATAAATGATAAAACACTCTGATGAGAAGTCAAACAGGCCGTCACACCAAGACTGAAGATTTGTGAGTAGGAAGCAGATAATCTCAGACTAAAAATAGTGTCATACTTTGAACAATGAGTACAGAAGACAAATAAAATTACTGGCCATAGAATATTCTTGATATTTCTGAATTTCTAAATCTAAGTCTGGGATTCTTTTACATAGTTCAGAGAAATTGATTATTTTACACTCTTTGACCTGTATTATGCAGAAATGTAAAGTTACATCATCAAACTATTTAAAAAGTCAAAGATTATGGTAGATAATTATTGTCGTTGCCGACACCCGAACCCCGGGATCTCTGCCACCCAACCTCTGCCGTTGGGTGCCATCAGCAGACACAGGCTTCAAAGTTGAGGAT
>NW_008617208.1:13435-22189 GCF_000691845.1 Merops nubicus | reverse complement strand
TGCAAATGGCGTTTATTGCATCGCTGCAATTCCTTATCTATGACAAGCCACACCCACAAGGCCCCTCGTGGGCAGTCTGAGCTTTCCGTTACATCGTGAGATCTTCCGCACACCGATCCCTGCCTAGGGACGGCTCTGCTCACCACAACAGATTATTTATTTATACTTTCTAAAGTATTGCTGTTGTCTTTAGGGTTTGTAACTGCAACAACACAAGCTTCTGTATTTTCTGTAATGATTTACACAAGTCCATTCTGAAAGCTATAGACTACTGTGCTTATTACTATTCCAACAGTTACTCTGAAACGGTGAGATGTTATAGATAGAAACCAGTACAGAACTCAACCCATCACCTTCACAGTATGTCATATCACATCATTATGTATTTTCTACATATAGCGATGAATCTGCTCAATGCTCAAGTACTTGCCAAAACATTTGAGTATTTGAGAAGGCAGCTATAAAATACACCGATAAGTGAATCTCCAATTTAAGTTGCAGTATCTTATGAAGGGAAGAGACATAAAAAAGGTTTTAATTCCTTGAGAGTAAACTTTTATGTTATACTACAGACAGAAATTGTCCCCATGCAACATTGTAATTCTAGGTTATTTCTTTCTGATGTACATGAGAACACAATAACCATAGTTTTTCCTTATTACACATCTACATAAAACTCTGTGGTTGACATCTATTTCTGATTAAAAATTCTCCCCCAAAAATACTTAATGTTTTGTAACATTTTTGATTCCATACAAGAGGGAACTGTTCTACATTTTCTTACATGAACTAGGGTTCCTGACCACTAAAAGGATGTGTTTTGTTTGATTGTTTGGTTGGTTGGGTATTTTTGTTGTTTGTTTGTTTGTTTGTTTTTCCTATTTCAACATAATTTTCTCCAATTGTTATTCATTATCCTGCTGTTTAGGTAATAAAACCCCACAGAATATTGACCTACAAATTTAAGTAAGTTTTATGGTGATAAAATCTGGGGGCATATTTTTCAGTTGCTTATTATTTTACACTCATTGAAACTCCAATTTCACATTTACAGAATCATTCACATTGTTGGAGTGCAAACACTTTGTGGAATTTTTAATCTTGAAACCAAAATGTTGTCCTAATATGTCAATTCAAAGAGAAGTCTGCCCAATGTCTGCTAGCCACATATTGAAAGAAAAAGAGAAATAAGCAATACAATATAACTCTGTATTTTCATTTCATCTTTCCTGCTGCAACTTTAAGCAAATGAAAAAAAAAAAAAAAGGCATGGATATAATTAGCAACTCTGTGATTTTTTAAATAAAGTTTCTTAATAAAAAAAATTTCTATTTTAGAAAGAGTTTTTTAGCCCAAAAGTCTGTGACCTCAGAATTTCTTTTTTTTTTTTTTTTTTTTTTTTTTAAATTGTCTGCATTTTCAACGAATTCTTGTGCTTTTACTTAAAAGTATTGTCAAAATTCTTGGAAATTTATAATTAGCAGAACTTGGAGTTCACTAAAAACACTAGCATATTCACTAACAAAATATTTGTTTAGAAAACAGAAGTGTCTGATTCAAAATCTGTGCTATCACTAACATTTCATATTATAATTTCTTGCAGGAAGTGACTTTTTTTGTTTTTTAAGTGATGAAGAAGAAATGAGGTAGATCTTTCCTGCTTTCTAGTTTCTGTTATTATGCACAAAACATACAACAATTTTTGTAGTACCTGCTTTTGAACAGGTACACTTTGTTTTTGTGCTAGTGCTCACTGTCACCTAGGAGATGGATCACATTGTCAAAGGGGATGCGAAACTAAAAATCAAGGCAGAAATTATTAACTCACTGAGGTTGTTCTTAATGTCTGCCTTCCCCTCAATCAAAGCAGGGAATCTGAGTAGCAAGAGAAAAAACATAGAGGTGGAAAGGAAAGAAAAATTAATCCAACCATCTGTTTTGCATCTACCTAAATGAAAGAATACCGGGATAACAGGAAATCAAAGTGGAAGGAAAGAAAAAAAAAAAAAAAAAAAAGGAGATTTTATACAATTAAAGTAATTAATATGTAAGAAGAATATTTACCAAATTTAAAATGGCACCATGAGCTAAGCAGGTAGCACCATGAGGTAATAGCACCAAAACAACAGGACTCTCAGCGCACTTCAGGTTTTGTAGATCTGTTCCACAGCATCAGACACTTGCACTTATATGTCCTGTGGCTGTCCCTTTCTACCCACCCACTTTTCTCTTGGGCTAGAAAATGTTTAGGGTGCCTTGTCAAGAGCCACAGGATATGGAAGGCATCTGTGGGGAGGAGACCAAGAAGGTGTGGCTCTCCAGCCTCTCCTAGCGTCCCAAGAAAGCTCTCAGGAAAATGTCAGTGAAAGCAGGATAGGTCTGTTTATAGTTTTTACTTTTACAATAATTAATGGACTCTACAGCATTCTCACAACACATTTCTTTGACAATTCAATATTTTCGAGTGAAAAATGGCTCCACTTGGGGAATTCCTGGCTAGGATTATTTAGGCTGGTTTTCAAGAAAAACAGACACCTTAAATATTAGCTGTTTCACTCACTTTTTGATATAAAATGTTTTGAAGTGCCTAAAGAATAAGAAGAAGCTGTTTTCAACTGTAGCGATGCATTATTATTACGTTTTTGAGAAAATTATATAAAGAAGCATGATTTTTCTCCCTTTTTGCATCAAAGTAATTTTTCGCTAAATGTACTAGTCCTCTGGAAGAATAATCTTTTGTAAAATGGGGTTTTCCCCCTCATGTTTGTATTATGCCCTCTTTTTCTTTCTCATGTGTACATACACAAACCAAGCCACATGCACATACATGCACATGTACACTCATGCCCACTCTTCTAGAGACTTAAACGACAGCCAGTCTTGTACCAAAATCCAACATTTTATAAGAATAATATATTTTCTTTTTCCCCACAGTACTGAGTGACTCAAAAGGGCCTCCTTCAACATAGCTGTCATCGCACTGCCTTGCATTTCTGCCCACTTGCCTACTTTGCAAAGAGGAAGGGTAACGAGAAATCAGGAAGGACGAGTAGGTGGTGGTGGTTGGTTTCTATTTGGAGGGAACTATTTGGGAAACTGTAGAGTTCCTTTATCTGTCAATGATATAACAAAGTCTGACATGCCTAGCAGTAGGCAGAAGCAGCTGTCAGTAGTAGTATAATTTATTAGTATCTCTTTTTGAATAAGAGGGCTGACAGACTAACATGGGAGCAAAGAGGAAATCTGTCAAGTCATCAGCTTGCACCTCAGGCTCAGACTGCCGATAGCCCACTGTGAACTATACACAGCATTAAAGATGTATGGATGAATTCAGTGGCACAGTCCACCAACAGCATTGCCATTGATAAATAAAATGGCTAAGACATCACTTCCGCTTCTATCTGAGAGAGACCCATGCCCAAAATCCTCAGTAGGAATGACTAGAGTTGTCTACAAACAGGATGTCCTGGAAGAATATATTTTTTTTTTTTGGGCATACGTAAAGCAGAAAAAAATTGACAATAAAAAAAAAAAAGGTGTGATGAATAAAGAAGGTGAATTAAAAACCACACAAGTAGCAATCATTGCTTAATAAATATATGATGAGAAAATCAATTTGACTGATGGCATTGTACTGCTGTTTCTTAAGATGTAGAATGAGCATCTCCCAAAAAAAGAAGAAATCAATTGTCTGAGCTTATTAGCTGAATATTAAGAAGTGGTAGGGAACAGAAATCACCTGATTTTTCAGTTCTTACTAGTTCTTTGGGAAGTGTCATGAGGCAGGTGACTCAAGAGCATCTGCACAGGGCCACACATGGAGTCCAACATTGACGTGTGGTAGCTACTAAAAACTGTTTAAAAAGACAACACTTTACATCACTGTTAAAAAAACATTTCACCACATTAGTTCCTGCAATATCTAAGTTGTCTTCATAGCTCAGCTTTTTGGGAGAGTTTTTCTGAAGGAGTTCTGTGGTGTCTTTAGCAGTTCATGAACAAAAAGTAACTATAGTAACTCCATGGTAACAAGTGGTGAATAATAATGTCTTAATGGTGAATCCTGAATGTGTTATGCTGAGGGACAACCAAAACAGAAAAAAAACCAAGCTAATTTTAGAAATTCATGCCTCCAAGTATCACGAGGATGATTGCAGACAAGAGCTGCTTGAGTACTTCAGGTTCATTATCTTAAAGAGTTTATTGTGAGCCTTCTAAAAGTCTTTGCCATGCAACAGAGAAACAGAAACTGAATTAACAACTGCCTCAATTTGATAATGAAGCCAAAAAGCAATTCCTAATTCAATCTATCGTTAATTGATACTATGCTATTAATGTTGGATGAAAAGGTACCAGTGATTTAGGGGAAGGTTTAAGTGGTAATGGTTTTGCACAGATTCTCCATGGTCCTACAAAAAGAGTGAAGTCTTATGCTGAGGTATTTTTGTATAGTTCTCACCTTATAATCTTCTCAGCTGGTGGAAAAGATGCATATTTAATAAGAACTGCACGATTCATGATTTTTTTTCAGCTAGGATCTGAAAAATAAATTTCATTGAAATGTATACAAAGATTCTGCTGATCCTAACAGATGATTAAGTTCAACTTGCACTTGCTGGACTTTCAGAAATAGGTACTTTTGCACTGGACTCTGTCTTCCCCTTTACCCTCTCCCAAGGACAGGAAACCAAAAGTACTAGTTAGTAATCATGTCAGTTAAACAAATGAAAATAAAAAAAAAAAAAAACAAACTGAATATAATTTATTTTTAATTGGAATATTGGATTTATTTTTTTTAAACAAACCTACAAAAAAATAGAGCAATTTTAAAGCCTCTTTTTATGTTAAATATTTTTAGTCATATTTAACAACACAACTTCATAGTTATGTAAATCTTGGAGGCTACATTAAACTTCCTTGGGAATTACTGGTTCCATAACTAGTAATTTTAGTTTCTTGCAAATTCCTTTGAAGTTGGTTATACTGGTGACCATTCTGTAGAGCGTTTGCCACTGCTCCTTGATCTGATGATCTATTCTCTCGATTCCTGCTTTACTAAAATTACATATTGTTCAGATGAATGTTAATTGATTTGTTTACTGGGAATTCTGCACAACTTTTGTTAAGCACTACATATGGGAAGAGAGAGTTTTCAGTATGTGACAGAGAGCTGTCAAGTGATCCTTGTCCATGTGTGTCTCCCAAGACATTTAATGGCAGTGTTGTCTCCCAATGGGCAGATTATATACATCATTCTATGGAAATGTTAAGTAATCTGGAATGCTTACTTTTGAAGACATACAACTTTGTTCTCCATATGTCTTATATTCAGAAATTCTAATTCAATCTTTTTCTCTGGGATTGAAATGAAGCTTTTATTCTGAGAACGTTATGGGCCTTGCAGAGACAGATAATGCCATTACCTATCTTTCATACATATAGGCATTTCTGAAGCCAAAATGTGACATGGATTGTACTAGCCTCATTGAGAAGCAACAGCCTGTGTAAAAAACCCTTCTCATACAAAAATCTTTTTCTGTAGTTAATAGGAATATTAAGACTAGATTTCAACCTCCAAAAAACTTTTAGAAGATTCTTTTATAGTCTCAGTTTTATAATCACATCTTTATTCTCATGTGTGTTTTAATCACTATACTACCGAAAAACAAATATAAGAGACAAAATAATAAAACCCCACACTAAAATACAATCTTAGCTTTAATAGTATGAGGTAAAAAAGAACATTTGGTTCTGAACATTTTCAAAAAGAATTTTCTCAAGGATTTTGATGTAAACAAACAAACAAAATCTTTAGTCCAGACTCATGAAAGCTTGAATGGTAGCATGCTGGAACCAGGAGATTCAAGCCAGTGACTGGGGAGAATATGGGGTCTGGGGTTCAGCTCCTGGTGCAGCCATAGGTCTGGGCCAGCAACTGGAGAGTCCTGTTTACATGTATCCATGCAACTGGGGATCCAGGGATCAGTTGCTGGGTCTCTAAGGCCAGTTACTGAAGGCGTCCACCCTGTATATATTTGTATATGTATTCTGCTAATGGGCTTTTATGCTGAGAACAGGGAACAGCATGAAGCTGCTGGTGCTGTCTTCATTTGAGCAAGTGCTGTGTTTTCTGTCTGTGTTAATCTATGCAGCAAGCCATGTGTGTGTGTACTGTGTATATGTGTACGTGTGCCTGTTGGGAACACGCAGCTTCACTCCTAGCCGGACCGGGGGACATAGAGCTGCAGCAGCCTTGCTTGTTGGAGTACTAGATAGAGCAACTTTTAACAGTCAAGACCCATGGGACAAATGTACAATTTAAATGTTATTACCTGCCTTCCAAGAAAAAAACAGAAGAATTTCTTGTAAATTGGTTTTACATGGATGCTGAGAAATCTTTGCTTAACCAGAAAATCTCTTTTGTAAATAATGACTTCAGAGACCTTGAGGCAATTTATAGCTGGCTGAAATGCACATAAAAACAGGAAGAAGGGGGTTAGATTTAAAGTAAGATATGTCTCCAGGGGCCCAGCCCATGAAGGCATTTAGTAGTTTTGTTTTCCTTAGAGGAGGCAATGTAGACATCAGTTGCTGGGGAAGACAGAGTGTATATGTCCTATCATTGATCAGGCTAAAGCTCCTTAGGGTGGTGGGCATTTGCCTTGGGAATACTCATTTTTGAAGACAACATACAAACAGTCAGTTAAAATGAGGCCTCACTGCAATAGTGTATACTTACTGCCCATTTTAATTTCTCAGAGCTTTGTGTAGAGCTTGAGATCAACATCTGTTTGGCCTGAGTTATGAAAATTTGTCTTTGTAAGAGGATGCACACCTGTTTGATCCATTTTCTGTCATATTCACAATAATGAACTCTCTCTGAGTGATATAGTCTTCCTGGTAAGGTGCCCCTGTGCAGTTCAAGAATCCATGTGTACACAAAGACTTTTTTCTTCTGTATTATTCCTGTTGTTTCCCTGTTCAGTGTAAATAATTCAGGCTCAAACTGCTCGTTGTGTATAAAGAAAATTTAAGAGAAAACTCCAAGCTGTCTGAGATGCTTAGATGCTCAAGGGATTCTTTAATCATCATGTGATCCCTCTGAGATACAGGCAAATAACCTACATCCCAAGCACAATGCACCATCGTTCCCAAATGTATACGTTATTTTATGAGCTTACATCAAGTGTGACAATTTCAGTGCATATAAAAAAAAAAGTCGATTGGATAGCCCTTGAGACTCACCCTACATTTTCCTTTCACAAAATTATTGCAATGAGAATACACAGCTATATTCTCTTCAGGCTTTCCAAAAAAAGGATTTTTAAAGGATGAGTTTTACAACAGAAAGTCTCTGCACAGCACTGCTTTATTAGTTTTCTAGCACACTTTTATCAGCTTCCTCCTGAGAGCAACTCTATTACCATTTCTCTTTGGAGAAGCACAACCTTTCCTTAAAATCCTAAGGTCACATACTTCACTTAAATGCTTAGCTGTTAGGTGATGTATCCTTGAGCTGAGTCCATACCTTGGCTATGAAACAGTCCTCAGTAATTGGCTGTTTTGAAGTGGCTTCCCTTTCCAGTCAGTTCTGGGTACATCCCATAAACGAATGGAAGCTTGTAAACTTCTTCACATACTTACCTCCAAATAAGGGACAATTTGTTTCAGTAAGACAAGTCCAGGGAATGGAAGAGTTAGATATCTGTTAGGGTGAGCATCTCTAAGTGACATCCCTTGCATTCCTCCTTCCTGTCTGTCAGCCCCCACAGTTGCCACCAGTGGTGGGATATATTTGCCACTTGGTAATCCAACCATCTTTCCTTGCTGTGGATGTGGTTACGTTATGCTGTTGGGTTTTACCACCTGTGTTCATAGCTTATTGCTGTCTTTTCTCAGATCTAGAATTTATGCAGTCTCTTGGCTATCATTTTTAGGTCAGGCACATTTCTCCCTTGTTGTTTTTGATGAGGTAACAGAGAAGGAAAGAGGAAACTCCTAGATTTCTAAACTCTAGGAGTTCTATCACAACATTTTTGTTTGAAATTCAGAATGTTGCTATCTTGTAGTTCCTTCCAAGGAATAAGAAAAATTGTCTGGTCCTCCTCCTGCCTTCTTCAGCAAATTTACTTGACAGGGAGAATCTGGAATTTCAACAAATTGTTAGGTTTTCTTTCTCTTCTTTCCTTCTTTCTTCTTTCCTCTTTCTTTCTTTCTCTCTCTCTTTCTTTTTTTCTCTCTCTCTTTCTTTCTCAAAATGAGAATATCTCATTTGAGATACACTATCGTCATTACTTGAAGATATTCTCATGTTGGCAAATGCTGTCAGGTTAAAATTCATATTTTTCTTCTTTTTCTGTGCTTTTAGAATCATAGAATCTTTTAGGTTGGGAGAGTCCTCTGCTAAAATAAAATCAGAATCAGAAATTCAATGTAATTTTTAAATTCAATGTAATTTTTTATCCACTACTAGGCAGTTCTAGGCATCCGTTTTTAGGTAGTTCTCAAACTTTTTCAGGGTAAATCCCTTCCTTTCCATTATGCCTTAGCGTATTTTTTATTGTGAGACTCTGGATAAGGATATAGATCAATTCCTTGATGATGGATGAAAGGTAATTTACTTTACAGGTTTCAAGTGTTCAAAAAAAAAACCCTTCACAAATTAAAGGTGGTCACAAGTTCATATTGTAAACATCAGAGGGATTGATTTCAGTTCTTTTCTTCCCTTATGCTCTTACTTTAGAGGGGTTCAGC